>NC_041391.1:205405324-205506021 GCF_002162155.2 Triticum dicoccoides | reverse complement strand
CGCCTATATAAGCCTACGTACCCTAAAACCATCGAATATCAAGATAGATCGGGAGTTCCGCCGCCAGAAGCCTCTGTAGCCACCAAAAACCTCTCGGGAGCCCGTTCCGGCACCCTGCCGGAGGGGGAACCCATCACCGGTGGCCATCTTCATCATCCCGGTGCTATCCATGATGAGGAGGGAGTAGTTCACCCTCGGGGCTGAGGGTATGTACTAGTAGCTATGTGTTTGATCTCTCTCTCTCTCTCTCTCTCGTGTTCTCTCTCGTGTTCCCTCTATGGCACGATCTTGATGTATCCCGAGCTTTGCTATTATAGTTGGATCTTATGATGTTTCTCCCCCTTTACTCTCTTGTAATGGATTGAGTTTCCCCTTTGAAGTTATCTTATCGGATTGAGTCTATTATGAGAACACTTGATGTATGTCTTGTCGTGCTTATCTATGGTGACAATGGGATATCATGTGCCACTTGATGTATGTTTTGGTGACCAACTTGCGGGTTCCGCCCATGAACCTATGCATAGGGGTTGGCACACGTTCCTGACTCTCCGGTAGAAACTTTGGGGCACTCTTTGAAGTACTTTGTGTTGGTTGGATGAATCTGAGATTGTGTGATGCATATCGTATAATCATGCCCACGGATACTTGAGGTAACAATGGAGTATCTAGGTGACATTAGGGTTTTGGTTGATTTGTGTCTTAAGGTGTTATTCTAGTACGAACTCTTTAATATATCGATCCAAAAGAATAACTTTGAGATGGTTTTGTACCCTACCATAATCTCTACGTTTGTTCTCCGCTATTAGTGGCTTTGGAGTGACTCTTTGTTGCATGTTGAGGGATTGTTATATGATCTATCTATGTTATTATTGTTGAGAGAACTTGCACTAGTGAAAGTATGAACCCTAGGCCTTGTTTCCTATCATTGCAATACCGTTTGTGCTCACTTTTACCGTTAGTTACCTTGCTGTTTTTATAATTTCAGATTACAAATACCTTTATCTACCATCCATATTGCACTTGTATCACCATCTCTTCGCCGAACTAGTGCACCTATACAATTTACCATTGTATTGGGTGTGTTGGGGACACAAGAGACTCTTTGTTATTTGGTTGCAAGGTTGTTTGAGAGAGACCATCTTCATCCTACGCCCCCCACGGATTGATAAACCTTAGGTCATCCACTTGGGGGAAATTTGCTACTGTCCTACAAACCTGTGCACTTGCAGGCCAAACAACGTCTACAAGAAGAAGGTTGTGTAGTAGACATCATCCATGTGTCATATATAGGAGAAAAAATTGGTGATGCTAACAAGAAACGTCATGATTTTTTAATAGGGGCCATGACCGAAGTGGCGAACCTGAATAAAGCGCTATCCGAGGTCGAGGACAAGGCGGCCACGGAGCATATTGAGTGTGAAAAGCAGGATGCTAGGGTGGGCGAGGTACAGCAAGAGCTTCAGGAGTTCGGCAAGAATTTCGAGTCCTTGGAGCGTGACTTCAAGACGCAAGAGTCTGAGCTTGCCAAGGCATTCCAGAGCGCGACAGACGCCAAGGCCGAAGCCCAAAAGGCCCTCCAGGAAATCCAGGCGGCCAAGAAGATAGCGGCGGGTAAGGCATTCATTATGCAAAGTAAGCATGTGGAGGAGACATTTCGTTTACTTACCCGAGTTCGGAGTTCTCCAGGGGCATTTGCAGATCTGCCACGCAGCATATCGGATGCCACGGAGGTCTACCGTGCCAAAGAGGTGAGCTCTACGGAGAAGCTGTTCTGGTCCCAGTATACCGGAGCCGAACACCCAATGTCTCTGAGTGACCCACTGAAGCAATGGTCGAACTCCACAGGGCGGCCGAACTGGCCATGAAGGACCTCATAGTCCGGATATGGCCTGGTGAGCCCCTGCCCAGCAGCTATTTCGGCCTTATAAAGCGGATGGTAGATGCCTGTCCGTGGCTTGAAATTATCAAGCAATCCATTTGTATTGAGGGTGCCCACCAGGCCTTTTCCCGTGCGAAGATGCATTGGGCCAAGCTAGATGCAGAGAAGCTGGTGAAGGATGGACCGCCGGAGGGCAAGGCGCATCGCTACCCCGAGAAATATTATGATGGCGTTATGAAAGGCGCTCGCCTCGTGGCCGATGAATGTACCAAGGACATAATCTTTGAGTGAATGTACTCATGTCATCTTTGTAATATCAAAATGAGTTTATTTGCGCTATATAGCGCTTTGTTGATTTAAAATATTACCTTATGTGCGGCTATTTACAAAATTCTAAAAGTAGGCCAGTCATCGGCTTCCGCCCCCATGTAACTAGTATTAGGGTGTTCGTGGAAAACCCAAACACTCTTTATCCAAATTTTTGGTCCTGTAAGGAGGTGTTTAGCGCAGCGAACAAGGCAATCGAACTATGCGGCTTCATAACTCTCACTTAGCCATAGAAGTCTACAATTTTAAATTTCGGTGAAGCCCCTAGAATTCAGAAGGCCGAATTGGGGCGCTATACACGCCTAAATCGGACAAGGCTGATTCCTCGCCTGAAGCGGAAAAAAAATCTTTAAGGATTTGAGACCTCTCGAACAGCGACCAGCTCTCGCCTCATCATGACAGTCAGTTTTCGGCTTTCTCTACTGAGGTGCTTATCCGGAAGAACCCGGACACAATCGCAGTAGTCCTCCCTGCACTACCTTAGCCGATATAACAGAACGTAAGGTACCAAAACTAGGGAGCCGGGCAAACCCAACTATTGACTCAAGACATGATTCGGAGCTGATGCATATAATGCTATAAGTTCGGGATGCTGCACTGTCGAAAGTGTTTGGACTTATCTTGTCGTATGAACGTACCAAAGTGTACGGATGCCGTATTAAATAAACATTTTTAGGGAAAATGTGAATATAGTAATAATAAGCTGACGCTGTATATTATTTCCCGTTGTTATTTAAATAATACGTCCAAGCGTATGTGTACAATTAATGTGTTAAGCAGAAACAAATAGGACTATTTGACATGTCCTATCCAAGGGCGGGCCGCATGTGGGTATGTAAAACAGTTATAACGATCATTGACAAAGACCACCTGGGTATTCCCTTTGTGCACAAAGCCTTTTGACTCCTTGGTTTTCCCTCCTATGATAAGTCCAGTGATCTGGTTCTCTGAAGGGGCTGCCCGAAAGTAGGTTCCTGAAAGAGGAAGAAGGTTATTAAAGTATGCGGGTCTTGTGGCGGTTGAACCGCACTGTGGACCGCATCACCGTTGCGCCTCCGCCTATGCCCATGATATTTTGCGTGCGTAGTTGTGTGCGCGCGGCACAAATGCTGCCTGAATGGGGCCAGGGCAGAGGCCGGACTACTAGCCGCGCTCTTGGTGTGCCTAGCGATCCTGTTGCAGAGTACTCCGGACTCGCTTGACGGTGTTCGGGGTTGTTGTGGCCGAATCGGCGGTCTGCCGGAGAAGGTTGCTTTGTACTTCTGCCGCGAGGGCCGTAGTGTGCTCTTCTGTACGGAGAGAGCGGTCTGTGTTTCCATTGACTGTTATAACCCCGCGAGGTCCTGGCATCTTGAGCTTGAGGTATGCATAGTGTGGTACCACATTGAATCGAGCGAGTGCGGTTCGTCCAAGCAGTGCATGATAGCCACTATGAAAAGGGACGATATCAAAGATTAACTCCTCGCTTCGGAAGTTATCCGGGGATCCGAAGACCAATTCCAGTGTTATGGAGCCCGTACAACGGGCCTCTACTCCTGGAATTACACCTTTGAAGGAGGTTTTGGTGGGTTTGATCCTTGAAGGATCGATTCCCATTTTGCACACTGTGTCCTGGTAAAGCAGGTTCAGGCTGCTGCCACCATCCATAAGGACTCGCGTGAGGTGGAATCCGTTGATGATTGGGTCAAGGACCAATGCGGCTGAGCCGCCGTGACGGATGCTGGTAGGGTGGTCCCTACGATGAAAATTGATCGGGCAGGATGACCATGGGTTGAACTTTGGGGCGACTCGCTCCATCGCATAGACGTCCCTTAGTGCATGCTTTCGTTCCTGCTTGGGAATGTGGGTGGCATAGATCATGTTTACCGTTTTCTCCTGGGGAGGAAATTTCTATTGTCCCCCAATGTTTGGACGCTGGGCTCCTTGTCATCGTCGCTGTGCAGCCCCTTGTCCTTGTTTTCGGCATTTACCTTACCGGCCTGTTTGAACACCCAGCAATCTCTGTTAGTGTGGTTGGCTGGCTTATCAGGGGTGCCGTGAATTTGGCACGAGCGGTCAAGTATGCGGTCTAGACTGGGCGATCCCGGGTTGTTTCTTTTAAACGGCTTTTTCCGCTGATCGGATTTTGAGCCACTGAATCCGGTGTTGACTGCCGTGTCTTCAGTGTTGTCGCCATTGTTCCGACGCTTATGTCTGTTGCGCTGCGGCTTGCCGTTACTGCCGCGGACATCTGAAGTGCCGGTGCTTCTTGGCGTGGTGCTACTGCAAGCCAACCAGCTGTCCTTGCCCGCACAAAAGCGGGTCATGAGTGTCGTGAGGGCCACCCTGGAATTTGGTTTTTCTTGGCCGAGGTATCGGGCGAGCCACTCGTCGCGGATATTATGCTTAAAGGCCGCCAAGGCTTCGGCATCCGGACAGTCGACAATTTGGTTCTTTTTGGTTAGGAACCAAGTCCAGAATTTCCTGGCTGATTCTCTGGGTTGTTGGGTAATGTGACTCTAGTCATCAGCATCCGGTGGTCGCACGTAAGTGCCTTGGAAGTTGTCGAGGAACGTGTCCTCCAGGTTCTCCCAACTGCCGATGGAATTTGTCAGCAGGCTATTCAGCCAGTGTCGGGCCGGTCCTTTGAGTTTGAGGGGAAGATACTTGATGGCATGTAGATCATCACCGCGGGCATATGAATGTGGAGAAGGAAATCTTTGATCCATACCGCAGGGTCTGTTGTGCCATCGTATGATTCAATGTTTACGGGTTTAAACCCTTCTGGGAATTCATGATCCATTACTTCGTCAGTGAAGCAGAGGGGGGGGGTGCGGCGCCTCTATGCTGGGCTATGTTACTACGCAGTTCGAATGAGTCTGGTCGGTTATGTTCGGCCCGACCGGACTTGTTGATAGTGTATCCGGCATGGCGGTCATCGTCATGTGTTGGGGGGCGCCCCTGTGATCCGTAGATCGATCTTGGTTGTCCTGCTTTGTTTTCCAATATATCTCGCAGGTCCTGCCTATTGCCCCGGGCCGTAGTGTATTGGCGTGGGGGTGCGGGCTGGTATTCGGGCTGAAACGCCATTTTATCCTGGCCACGAGGTGGCCGGTCAGCCTCGTCCTGTGCTGGTAGTGTGGGCTTTAGGACCTCCTCCTCAAGTTGAGGTAGCAATTTGTGCTTTGAGTAACCTTTGGTGTAGCGCTCGAGTCCGTATTCCTTGGCTGCCAGGACCTCAGTCCATCTATCTGTGAGCAGATCTTGATCGGCTTGGAGTTGCTGCTGCTTCTTTTTCAGGCTTCTTGCAGTGGCCATAAGCCGGCGCTTGAAGCGCTCCTGCTCTACGGGATCCTCAGGTACGCTGAAGTCATCGTTGCCGAGGCTCACCTCGTCTTCGGAGGGGGGCATGTAGTTGTCCACCTACAAGTATCCGTCTGTCGCCTGTTCATCTAGGCTAACCTACCCGTCTTCCTGTCCAGCCTGCTCGAAGGCAGGCTGATCAGGATTTTATTTGTCTTCGGCACCATCCAGATTGTTTTCATCTCCTGTGCCGGTATTGCTGTGGCGGGGCTTAGAGCGGCGCTGATGACGCCCATGCTTTGATTTCTTCCCTAAGGGGTTATCTTCTATTGCCTCATCGCCGTTGGTTTCTTTGGGAGTGTCCATCATATATATATCATACGATGAGGTGGTTGTCCAGCGCCCCGTGGGTGGTGGTTCCTGTTCTTCGCCTGCATCGTCGTCCACACTGTCGATGTCTTCGGAGTCGAAGTCAAGCACGTCGGTCAAATCGTTGACAGTGGCAATGAAGTGGGTGGTGGGTGGGTAAAGACTTTCCTCATCACCTGCTTCCCACTCGAGCCGGACATTGTTCGGCCAAGAGTCTCCTGACAGAGAGAGAGACCTTAATGAATTCAGCATGTTGCCAAAGGGCGAGTGCTGAAAGATATCCGCAGCGGTGAACTCCATTACCGGAGCCCAATCGGATTCGACGGGCCCGGGCGCGTACGAACTGGAACCTACAGCCAGACGCAAGTCCGGGGGTCCGGAGACACAGACTTCCTTAGAGGTGGAGCCTGCGTTCGGCTCTACCGCCGATGAGTATGCGGCCTCCGGAGCGGGGTCCATCCTCCCGTCCTCGGACGACGCGATCTGCCCTGGATTTATGTCCAGAGCTACTGTAGGTGTGATATCCCAAATATTATCTGACAGCAGATCTAAGCCGTGCTTGTCGTTACTGTTCGGCGCTCCTGGCGTAGGCCCGAATCCGTCAAAGATCAAGTCTCCGCAGATATCGGCTGTGTAGTTCAAGTTTTCGAACCTGGCCTGATGGCCAGGGGCGTAGCTGTCGATCTGCTCCAGATGGCCAAGCGAATTGGCCCACAATGCGAAGCCGCCGAACATGAAGATCTGTCCGGGGAGAAACATCTCACCCTGGACCGTGTTGTTGTTGATGATTGAAGGAGCCATCGATCCTTGCTGCGACAACATGGAGGAACTCTCAATGAAAGAACCAATGTCGGTGTCAAAACCGGCGGATCTCGGGTAGGGGGTCCCGAACTGTGCGTCTAAGGCTAATGGTAATAGGAGGCAGGGGACACATTGTTTTACCCAGGTTCGGGCCCTCTCGATGGAGGTAATACCCTACTTCCTGCTTGATTGATCTTGATCATATGAGTATTACAAGAGTTGATCTACCACGAGATCGTAGAGGCTAAACCCTAGAAGCTAGCCTATGGTATGACTGTTGTTGTCCTATGGACTAAACCCTCCAGTTTATATAGACACTGGAGGAGGCTAGGTTTACACAGAGTCGGTTACAAAGAAGGAGATCTAACATCCAAATCGCCAAGCTTGCCTTCCACGCAAAGGAGAGTCCCATACGGACACGGGACGAAGTCTTGAGTCTTGTATCTTCATAGTCCAACAGTCTGGCCAGAGTATATAGTCCGGCTGTCCGGATACCCCCTTATGCAGGACTCCCTCAATGACTTTCGCACCTGAATCATCATCTTCTTCACCGTGCCTTATGGCAAAGGGTGCCAAGGTAACTTAATGCTACCTTTCCGAATCTAGTGATGATGAATCAGGTGATGAATTTGGCCCCAGCTATGTCAAACTTTCTTCCCTTGCCACTAAACAAGAAAGAGCTATTGAAGAAGTTCAAAACATGCTAGATGAAAGCGATGATATGTTGGGTCAGCAATTGGATCAAAATAAGGCCTTGACTGATAGTCTTCAAAAACTTCAGTCAAAGTTTGACAACCTTCAAAATCATCATAACTCTCTCTTAACTGATCACGAGAAGCTTTCTTATGAATTTCTTCAGAAAAAGCAAGATCTTGAGACGTTAAAAGTGAGTTATGAAGATCTTCAGAAGGAAAATGATTCATTGCTTGCTCAACAAATCAGTTCCGCTCAGGAAGAATTTGTTCCACCATGTCTTAAATGCATTGAGTGTGAATCTGCTAATTCATCACCTAAATATTCAAATGCTTCTATTGCTGCAAATTCTTCAACTATCTCTATGGTCACAAATTCCTCATCTAAGGATACCGCATGTATCACTGATGATAATGCAGGGCTTAAGGAATTGTATGTGACAGGCATTTACAAAAGCCTCAAAGGGCATCAGACTCTTTGTGATGTGCTCAAAAAGCAGATCTTGAACAGGAACCCTAGGAAAGAGGGTATTGCCTTTGAGAGGAAACTCAATGCTGATGGAACCTACTGGAAACCTGAGCAGTACCCCAAAACCTACTGCAAAATGATGAACTCTTTGCCACCCCTCTAGATGTGGGTGGTGAAGAAAAAGAACTAATCTCTTATGCAGGGTCAGGTCTCTAGACGAACTTGATCGTCTGAAGAATTTGCTGGAGACCTGAATGTGCTTGAAAGGACGCAAGCTAAACAATGAAGAAATGAATCACTCATTTCTCACGTCCTCATATTGCTATATTTTTTACTGTTGATGAAATTGATATCATATTCTTCACTGAAGAAGTATATGGGTTCGTAAATTCCACTAATTCATCTGCAGGATGATCAACCCAAAGCTACTGAGTGGGTCCTCGACAGTGAATGTACAAATCAGATGACTGGTGACAGAAGCTTGCTGGTGGACACTGATTTGTCACCATCTCATCTGAAGCATATCACCTACGCTGACAAAGGCAAAAGCAAGGTATTGGGTCTAGGTAAGGTTGCAATCTCAAAGGATAAACACATGGACAAAGTAATGCTTGTTCAATCCTTAGGATTCAATCTTATGTTAGTCTCAATGCTTTGTGATCTCGATATGGTTGTTGTCTTCAGCACATTTTGCTTCCTTGTGCTAATGGAATCTGACAACTCCAAAGTCTTCGAAGGCTTTAGGAAAGGAGACTTGTATATTGTTGATTTCTCTGCAGGACCACAGCCTGCCACATGTCTACTCGCAAAAGCTTCAGAATGTTGGTTATGGCATCAACGACTTGGTCATGCTGGGATGAGGAATTTGCATACACTCGCGAAAAAGAAGCACGTCATTGGCATCGAGGGTGTCAAATTCCTCAAAGATCATCTTTGTGGGGCTTGTGAGGCTGGAAAGATCACCAGAGCCAAGCATCCCACGAAGACCATCATGACCACTTCTCGTCCCTTTGAATTACTTCATATGGATCTATTTGGTCCTACTCGTTATGCCACATTCACTAGTTCTGCATCATTATATGGCTTTGTCATAGTTGATGACTATTCACGTTACATATGGGTGCATATCATCACTTACAAAAATGAAGTGCAGGAAGTCTTCAGACGTTTTTCCTCAAGGGCTTCCACAAACTTCGATGTGAAGATCAAGCATATAAGGAGTGATAACGGAACCGAGTTCAAGAACAATAGCCTCGATGAATATCTCGATATGCTTGGTATTACTCATGAATTATCTGCTCCTTATACTCCTCAGCAGAATGGCGTCGTGGAGTGCAAGAATAGGACTCTTGTTGAGATGGCTTGCACTATGCTTGATGAATACAAGACAGCTGAGCGCTTCTGGCCTGAAGCAATTGATATTGTGTGCCACATCATCAACAGGGTATATCTTCACGAATTCTTCAAAAAGACCTCATACGAACTCCTCACTGACAAGAAACCCAATGTAAGTTATTTCAAAGTCTTCGGTGCTAAATGATGGATTAGAGATCCTCACCATCACTCTAAATTTGCACCGAAAGCACATGAGGGTTTTATGCTTGGTTACGGAAAGGACTCGCACACCTACAGAGTCTTCAACACCGTTCACCACAAGGTTGTTGAAACTGTCGATGTGCGGTTCGATGAAACTAATGGCTCGCAAAGAGAGCACCTACCTCCTGTGCTAGATGAAATGTCACCTGAGGAATCCATAAAGTTCAAAGCTACTGAGGATGTCGTCCCTACAGAAGAAATTGATGAAGAAATCATTCCTGGTCGTGAAGAAAATCATGCTGGTGCTGCTGAAGAAATTGGTCCTGAAGAAATTGTTGGGCCTAAGCAAAGTCATCAACCCGCACATCCTCGCATTGCAAATGAAGTGCAAGTCGAGAAGATCATCGATGACATTCGTGCACTAGGTCCCCTCACACGCTCAAAAGCTTCACATTTATCTAACTTTTGTGGGCATTTTGCATTTGTCTCTATCATAGAGCCCACCAAAGTAGATGAAGCATTCATGGAATCCGAGTGGATTCAAGCCATGCAAGATGAATTGCATCAATTTGAGCTCAACAATGTGTGGGAGCTTGTCAAGCGACCAGACCCTCGCAAGCACAACATCATCGGTACCAAATGGATCTACCGCAACAAACAAGACGAAAATGGCCTCGTGGTGAGGAATAAGGCTCGTCTTGTAGCTCAAGGCTACACACAGGTTGAAGGAATTGATTTTGATGAAACTTTTGCACCTGTTGCTAGACTTGAGGCTATTCGCATGTTTCTTGCTTACGCTAACCATCATAATATCATCTTACAACAAATGGATGTGAAAAGTGCATTCCTCAATGGTAAGCTTGAGGAAGAAGTATATGTTGCTCAACCACCAGGTTTTGAGGATCCAAAATTTCCAGATCACGTCTACAGACTCAACAAGGCCCTCTATGGCCTCAAGCAAGCACCTCGAGCATGGTATGACACACTGAGGAATTCCTCATGAAGAAAGGCTTCAAACCCGGTTCACTTGACCTGACTCTTTTCACCAAATCATATGATGATGAATTATTCGTGTGCCAAATATATGTTAATGATATTATCTTTGGCTGTACTAACCAGCATTACAGTGATGAATTTGCCTATATGATGAGTGAAGAATATCAAATGTCTATGATGGGAGAATTGAAATTATTTTTAGGTCTTTAGATTCGTCAACAATACAATGGCATATTCATATCTCAGGAGAAATACCTCAAGGATGTATTGAGAAAATTTGGCATGCAAGACTGCAAAGGCGTCAAAATTCCTATGCCCACAAATGGACATCTATGCACTGATGAAAATGGTAAAGACTTCGATCAAAAGGTATGCCGTTCCATGATTGGCTCTTTATTGTACCTATGTGCATCTAGGCCGGATATTATGCTTAGTGTTTGCATGTGTGCCCGATTTCAAGCTACACCAAATGAATCACACCATAAGGTTGTGAAGCATATTCTTCGATATCTAGCTCACACACCAACACTTGGATTATGGCATGCCAAGGGCTCTTCCTTTAATCTCATTGGATATTCAGACTCTGATTATGCTGGCAATCGGGTGGACCGCAAGTCAACGTCAGGCACATGTCATTTCCTCAGACGATCCTTGGTATGTTGGTCCTCCAAGAAGCAGAACTGCGTATCACTCTCCACTGCAGAAGCTAAGTACATTGCTGCTGGATCTTGCTGTGCTCAATTACTATGGATGAAGCAAACACTCAAGGACTATGGCATCAACGTGAAGAATGTGCCTCTCTACTGCGACAATGAGAGCGCTATCAAGATTGCTCATAACCCAGTTCAGCACTCGAAGACAAAGCACATCCAGATTCGTCATCATTTTCTTCGTGATCATGTGTTGAAGGGCGACATCTCCATCGACCATGCAAGCATTGAAGACCAGCTGGCCAATATCTTCACTAAGCCCTTGGATGAGAAGAGATTTAGCAAGTTGCGGTGTGAGCTAAATATCCTAGAATCTTTGAATGTTCTTTGAAAGGGACACACATCCTAACACTTATGTTGGCTTGATGACTTAGATGTGCAACACACGAAGTAATGTTTTCCTTCAATCAATGAAGACTAACCCTCTAAGTGTGAAGAAATTAATGAATAAATTGATTCTCATAACCCTACGAGAATTGTACGCGGTGTCTGAAATCAGCTTTCTTATACTGTGGGTTACGCCACCAACCAAAGTTGAAAATCTATAATTTGAGTTTTTCTTCATTTTTGAAATTCCTCAGTTTTTCAAATTCTTCAACTTTGCATTGTCTTCACTCGTTCCGTCGCTGTTCTTCATTTGACTATATATAATATATGAGTTTATGTCCTCTACAACATTCACTTATTGCTAATTCTTCAAGTTGTTTGTTTTTGCTAAGTGAATGTGATCAGACCCTTCCCCCTCTATGCTAAGCTCAACCTAGTCCGTTCACAAATTCTTCATGTGCGTTCTATTTGAAACTTATTCAAATTCTTCACTGCGTCCTTATCAGTTGAACAAATTGCGAACGACACTTTAAAATATTCTTATCTGAAATTTTCGGCTTTTGCCGCTCAAACCATTCCACATTCCACAGTATACTTATCTATTCACCCACGATCTCCACTTCTCAGTACATGGGTGACACATGTCGCGTGAATGAGAAGGGTTAGGGGCACGTTCGTCCAAATTCTTTGGGCGAACAGTTATTCATCTCCACTATAAATACCCCCTCCCCTTCCTCATTTCACTTTTACTCCGCTCGAACTCACTCCCTCGCTCGAGCTTCTCAAACCCTAGCGCCACCGCTAACTCCATCATCGCCGGTGACGAAGAGCTTCACTGCCTCGACCTCGTCGCTGTCGTACTCGCGCCGGCCGCGGAAATGTTCCCTCCACCGCCGTCGTAGACGTCTTCCTCTGCCAAGTTAGGGCGTGGAAGATCCGAGCCGACGAACTTCTAAATCTACACTTCTAGCTCTTCGTGTTCTTCGTCAAGGGTAACTAAAAGATACTTTTACTGCATTTATTCTACTGATGATTTTCATCAAATCCTCAAAAGGTGTTTATTCTTCGATCTCCACACTCTAAACACCTAGCACAAATCTTCAGTTCTTGATATGTTTCTCTAAGTGATGTTTTTCTTCTGATTCCTCAATTGTGTGAATCTCATGATCCGCACAACTCCGGAACCTAAGACAAAGAACGCTTAGTGAAATTCTTCAAGACACATCGGGTCAATTTCCTCAAACTTCATCAATTTTTTTACAAAACCTTCTGAGAACACTTATGACCTCTCCAAATTCTTCGCACCTATACTCTGTTCACAGGTACTCATATCAGCTGCTGAATCACTAGGTTCTCATCAACTTAACTCATTTGCATCATTCCTCGAAGAAAAGCTGCATACTTCTTCAGAGAACTCAATTGTGCAAATTCCTCAGCTGAAGAAAATGGCTGACGGTAAAACGTCCTCAGAAAGGAGGAAAGAAGCTTGAAGTGAATACTGCCTTTGAGATCCCTGCGGACATCTATGCAGGGTACTGCACGCCTGATGAGGCAAAATATGGCAAGGAAATGAAGAATGAGCGCAAAGTGCACATTCAGAGGATCGAAAGGAGATGGGAAAGAGAGTGGAGGGAGTACAGATATGTTACTCCCAAATACATGAAGAAATTCGCTCTCAATCCTCTGTGCTCAAGACCTCCTATGGCACCTGGCCAGCTAGCTGATCCAACAAGCCTTAAACATGGTGAGGATTATGCTGATGAATGGGCCAGGCGGAAAGCAAAGTTGGCCAAGCAGGCCAAAGAAGCAGTGTAGAAATTCAATGAAGATTCTGCTGCTGCCGCTGCCACTGCTGAAGCTTCTTCAAGTAAGAGCGCTATGCCTAAGAAGCCAACAAAGAAACCACCAAGTTCTTCTGCAATGCCCTCACGGCCAAGTTCTTCTGAAATGCCCTCACAGCCAATTTCCTCAGTGCCACCGAGGCAAATTCCTCAAGCTGCCCCAGTTCCTCAAGCTACACCAATTCCTCGGGCTTCAAAACCCTTAGCTCCTCCGGCAAAGTCCTCAGCACCTGTGCATCTTGCCTCGTGCCAAAGGACCACTGGCATATCAATTGCCTCAGGAGCTTCAGCAAGTTCTTCAGCCCACCCTTCATCAACCGGTCCCACTCTGCTGAAGACCAAGGCCACTGCTAGACGCGGCACTAGACCAAGTCCTCACAAGAAGCAGGTGGTCTTTCAAACACCTTCTGATGATGAAGCTGATGATGATGAATTAGCTGATATCATCATGGACAGACAGCAGCGGGCCACTACAGCCAAAGGGCGTGTTGTGCCCCTTCTAATTGATCCGAAGCAAATGCTCGATTTCATCGACCTATGGCACAAGGATCCAAATGCTCCAATGCCAGAGTTGGGCCTCACTCCTGGAAAAAGTCACGTTGTGACTGTGTTCATCACTGAAGAAAAATGGAAATTTGACCAAGCCAGGTCAATCAATAAAGCGCAGTACAAGAAGCAGCGCTACTTAAAGGACAATGTCCTCAGTCTTTCGCCTCAGCAGCTCATTGCACTGCAAGCTGGAATCAAGAAGCTCAGCAAAGATTTTGAAGCCTACAAGGCTGACTGGAAGGGCACCAAGGTCCGATTTGTCAAGCTGATGAAGACATTCACTTCATGCGCTGCTGCTCCTGTGCGCATTGAAGTCACTCCGGCTGAAGCATCTACCCAAGCCACTGAAGGAATTGCCAGCACCGCTGATGAGTTTCAGGCTGCTGATGAATCTGCAAGCACCAAGGCTGCTGAAGAAATTCTAGCCTCTGAAGAAACTGCCAGGGCAACCACTAGTGTTGCGCCTGAAGAAATTGCCGGGCCAGCTGATGACTCTGTCGCTGTGCCTGAAGAAACTGCTCAAGACGGGCCAACTGCATCAATTGTGCCTGAAGAAATTGATCCCACTGCCACTGCTCCTCCTGCACCAACACCAAGTCCGATTCTTCCTTCTGCTCTAGAGGTGAAGAAAACCAAAGCTGTGGAGCGTGCTGCTTTGAAGAAGAGGAAGACATCTGCTGCATTAGAATCTTCGGCTTCCAAGAAGGCAAAGATTTTGACAAGTTCACTAGAGAATCCCATTGATGTTGTTCCTCTTGCAAGCATGCCATCCAAGGAACTTGTTCCTTATGGCGAAGAATATCAGATTCCCGAAGAATTTGCAGAAGAAGATCCGTCTACTGCTTCCACAGAGGAGATGGATGAAGAAATTGAGGTTGAAGCTTTCACCTCAACCCCTCAGGTATCATCGCCAACGCCTTAGTTCACTGCTGAAGAGGCTGGTGTTGAAGAAATGGAAGTGGATGAGAGTGTGGACATTGGCTGCACCACTCCCGTGCTGAATGATGATTTCTGGGAGAGTCAGCACCCCAACTCACCTATGTTCACACCAATCCAGCAAATTCCTTAGTCCATGGCTCCAACTGAAGTTCTCATGGGTTCTGATGAAATTCATACCACCCCTTCCATTCCTGAAGAGATACCAGCCACTAGTGCTGATGAACATGTTGCTGAAGAAATGGAGGCCCAGGCTGCTACTGAAGCCGAAGCTGAAATTGCTCAGCCCGCGGCTCCTGAAATTGAAGTCCCTGAAGTTATTCTTCAAATCACCGACACTCCTCAGCCACAGCCGAAGAATCCATTTTCCAAAACTCCAAAGTTCAAGGTTGATGCCTTCTTCAACGAGCATGTATTCTTCACTGAATATAATCCATATGATTCAGCTCGTCTGAGGAGAAAGCAATTTTGGACTACCAGTCAGGAAAACTTCTATTCTTCAGTGCTATTCAACAAAGACAAGGTCTTCGGTCATGAGCATATTCCTCACTTGGATGTGGAATCACTGCCTTGCTTTGCGCCTGTCCTCGCTGCCATTCATGATGTTGTCCTGCTCAATTTCTGCACTGACATATGCAATTGGAATGAAGAACTTATTCTTCAATTCCACGTGACGTTGCACATCATAGGCAATTCTGAAGATGTGAATTCATGGGTGTTGGACTGGATGACAGAAAACACTCATTACAAGGCACCTGCAACTAAATTGCTTCGTGCCATGCCAGTCAGTCCTCCCCCAGAAAGTGCGCGTCTGATATATTCTGAAACTAAGTTGTCTGATCATTTTATGCAAGTGTTGATGAAGCCGCTGAAGCCTGGACAAGCATCAAGAACCGAATTCCTCATGAAGCAATTGTAGTATGTGCCGAGGACAGTCTATCGTATTCTAACGAAGACTTTGAGTCCAATGAAGGGCCATGACTCAAATGATGAGGAAGTCGTTGGCATCATGAAGAATCTGTTGTTCAACATCATATACGGTATTCCCGTGAATTATCATGATTTCTTCATGAGGACTCTGGCAAATGTCGCTATGTCCCCGTTTGAGCTGAAGCCTTACGCTCCATGGATCATGAGATTCCTCAGATCAAGGTCTTCACTCAACTACAAAGCTGATACGCTCAACCATGGCAGCTTCTTGCCCCCAATTAAAGTCCTCAAATAGACATTTTACTCATCTGATGAGAAGGGCAAGGCCACTGCTATCATTGATGAGGGCATTCGTCCATTGGATGGACAGTTCCGCAAAGCTTCTTCATACTCCACCAATGATGATTATGCCACTCATGATACAGCCGCAAATGCTTCAAAGCAAAGTCCTCAGGCAACAGCTCCAAGGGTGATGACTGATCGTGAGCTTCTCCTTAGTCTTCATCAGAAGGTGGATCGCAATCACAAATGGTTGAAACGCCAGTTTGGTTCAATTCTTCACAATATGACTCCCACTTATAATTCAATGAAGAAGAACCACTACTACCTCAACGAAATGTTCGATCGCACCTGGGCTATATTGTCTCAACTTTACGGTGATGAGGATCTCAAGCAGAAGGGAATCAAGCAGGATTTCGGCTGGGCTAAGCCTCCACCGAAGAAATTCAAGAAGTTCAAAGTTCCTTCTTTGGTGCCCAGTTCATATTCCTCATCCCGCGACACTGGTGAAAATGAAGATCTGGACGAAACTGCGGCAGGCCCTACTCCAACCGACGACCCCAACTATGATGGCGCTCCTCCATCGACTTCGTGAAGAAATTCTTCAGGGGCGTTAGTCCTCACTTTTGGTCCCTTTTGGTCATTTGATGACAAAGGGGGAGAAATTTGAGTTAGTCTTCAAGCGGTTCTATATATATGGGCATTTTTTTGTTAAGTTGCAACTCTCGCTCTTCTGAAGCTTTTGTTGATCGAGTTGTAAACTTAAGTCCGATGGTGACCTGACACTATTGTTGTGTTTTTTCTACATGCTATTTCCTCGTTAATCCTATGCACACATGCTGAATTACATCAGTCACCATATTTCATCATGCATTTCAAATTCTTCATTTCTTATGTTAAATGCATGTATGAATTACAAGATATAGGGGGATATCTCCATGAATCTACTCTTCAAGTGTGCATTGCTTCAAAAGTAAATACCTCACTACGCACATCTTCAGGGGGAGTTCTTCTATATCTTGCAATCAAATTCCTCAATTTTGAGTACTTTCATTTCATATGTTTATCCTCGTTGAAACTTAACCTATATTGTCATCAATAACCAAAAAGGGGGAGATTGTAAGTGCATCTAGTGCCCCTTAGTGATTTTGGTGTATTGAAGACTTATAGGTTAAGGGACTAATATGTTTGTGATTGTACACAAGCTCTATAAGTCAATGAGGAGTTTGATATTTACAGTTAAAGTCGACCCCTAAAAATGAATGTCTTCGGCTGAAGACTTTGGTTCTCCTGAAGACTTGGAAAGTGAAGAAATTGGTGTGACCTTGAAGACTTCGATATTCATGCGAGGAATCTGAAGCGTGAAGACTTTTGTTTTCGTAGTTTCTTTTTCTTCTTCTTGAGTCATACGAAACACCGTACTGTTAAAGGGGGTCAAGGTAATACTAAGGAAACAAATTTCCAAGTGATGCCCATCTCAAAATCCTACACCTACCCAATCCTTCGAGTGAAGCCATTGGAAATATCATATCATCTCAGTCAATTTCTTCAGTGACAGAGACGAAGATCTTCTGGTCTTTGAGGAATTTGTTCTGACTGAGGAGTTAGGAATTCGCTAGTGCGGATTGCCTACACAGTGAGGAACATGATAGCCCTGAGGAATTCGAACCTCAAAATATCTGACCGTTGCTGAGCCACGCGCTAGCCATTCCAAAATATCTACCACCTAACGGTCATATAATTGAAGGGCATTTATGTCTTATCATGTTGGGCTGCTCCCTAGGCTATAAATAGCCGCCCCCTACAACCACTAGCCTGTTGGCTGCTCCGAGAGAAACTGACACTTGTCATTTGAGAGCATCCCATCCTCCGAGGACTTTGAGCGAAAATCATCAAGTGAGGAAATACCCAAATCCCAAATCCAAACCTACAAACCCAAAGTGATTGAGCATCACTGAAGAGATTGTTCCTGTGTCGAACCGATGCTTGTTACCTTTGAGGACTGTGTATCCTCCAGATGGTTAGGCGTCGTTGTCTGAGCATCCAAGAGGAATTGTGGATTGCCGAGTGACCAAGTTTGTGAAGGTTTGGAAGTCATCTGTGAAGACTTACCACTACTGTTGGGAGAGATTTGCGTGATCTTAGCTCAAGGAGAATACGGTGAGGACTGTGTGTCCGGGACTGTGTGTCCTCGAGTTTAAATACTCAGCCGCTCCAACCAGACGTACAACTGTCACAGCAGTTGGAACTGGTCGACCAAATCTTTGTCTTCACCAAGCTTACTGGTTCTATTTCCTCAACCCTTTCATTTCCTCAGTTATGTGTTGATGAACCTGATCATTAGTGTTTGAAGACTTTGACTGAAGACTTTCTCTAATTCCTCAATCCTATTTCTTCAGTTTGTTTGTCTTCATCCTGCTTATCCCGTGTTTACGCTTTCTATACTTTGTGTTTGTCTTTCATTTCATCATGATGACTATGTTGTTTCTCTGTTATGCTTATACCTGAGTACTTATTCCGCTGTAAGTAGTTCTTCGCTTAGGAATTTCCTCACCCTGAAATTCCTCAGTGAAGAATTCATAAAAATCTCCTATTCGCCCCCCTCTAGTCGACGTAACGCACTTTCAGTATTGAAGGAAATATTCCCTAGAGGCAATAATAAAGTTGTTATTTATATTTCCTTATATCATGATAAATATTTATTATTCACGCTAAAAATGTATTAACCGGAAACTTAGTACATGTGTGAATACATAGACAAAACAAAGTGTCCCTAGTATGCCTCTACTTGACTAGCTCGTTAATCAAAGATGGTTATGTTTCCTGACCATATACATGTGTTGTCATTTGATGAACCAGATCACATCATTACTGAATGATGTGATGGACAAGACCCATCCGTTAGCTTAGCATAATGATCGTTAAGTTTTATTGCTATTGCTTTATTCATGACTTATGCATGTTCCTCTGACTATGAGATTATGAAACTCCCGAATACCAGAGGAACACCTTATGTGCTATCAAACGTCACAAAGTAACTGGGTGATCATAAAGATGCTCTACAGGTGTCTCCGAAGGTGTTTATTGAGTTGGCATAGATCGAGATCAGGATTTGTCACTCCGTGTATCAGAGAGGTATCTCTCCACCCTCTCGGTAATGTTCATCACTATAAGCCTTGCAAACAATGTGATTAATGAGTTAGTTACAGGATGACGAATTGCAGAACGAGTAAAGATACTTTCCGATAATGAGATTAAACTAGGTATGTGAAAGGATTGATATGGTTGACTAGAGGGGGGTGAATAGGCAACTAACATTTTTTATGCTTTTCTTTAACAATTTGAACCTTGCAACAAAATAGGTTGTCTAGATATGCAACTACGTGGGCAACCTATATGATGCAATGACAACTAACACACAAGCAAGCAATAAATACAACACAAGTAAGCTTGCAAAAGTAAAGGCACGAAATAACCAAGAGTGGAGCCGGTGAAGACGAGGATGTGTTACCGAAGTTCCTTCCTTTTAAAGGGAAGTACGTCTCCGTTAGAGCGGTGTGGAGGCACAATGCTCCCCAAGAAGCCACTAGGGCCACCGTAATCTCCTCACGCCCTCACACAATGCGAGATGCCGTGATTCCACTATTGGTGCCCTTGAAGACGGCGACCGAACCTTTACAAACAAGGTTGGGGCAATCTCCACAACAATTGGAGGATCCCAACAACACCACGAAGCTTCACCACAATGGAGTATGGCTTCGAGTTGACCTAAACCGTCTAGGGTGCTCAAACACCCAAGAGTAATAAGATCCGCTAGGGATAAGTGGGGGGAATCAAATCTCTCTTGGTGGAAGTGTAGATCGGAGCCTTGTCACCCAATCCCGAGCAAATCAAAAAGTTTGATTGGCTAGGGAGAGAGATCGGGCGAAAATGGAGCTTGGAGCAGCAATGGAGCTTGGAGATGGAAGAGGTGGTCAACTAGAGGTAGGAGACGCCCCTTATATAGTCATGGGAAAGATCCAACCGTTATCCACATGTTCAGCCTGCGACAAGTGGTACTACCGCTCCCGGAGCGCGGTACTACCGCAAGGCCACACAGTACTACCGTGGAGGACCACGGTACTTCCGCGGCAGCAGCAGAGGCCGGAACTTGCCCGACTTGGGTGCAGTACTACCGCTTGCGCGGTACTACCGCTCCCCCTTGCGGTACTACCGCAAGGCAGGAAAGTCACTGCCTCCAAAGAGTGCGGATGAAATAAATTACATCCGTGCCTACTTCCGCTGAAAATGAGACAGTGCAAAAACCCGACGCGGTACTACCGCACATGAGGCACGGTACTACCATAGAGGCGCGGATGTAAAAAATTACATCCGCTCCTACTACCGTGACGCCGTGGTACTAGGTAGGAGGGCCACGGTACTACGACTCCGGGGGAGCGGTACTACCGTGGGCTCCCGCGGTACTACCGCGCTGGACGAGCGGTACTACCGTGGGAGCGCGGATGTAAAAAAATTACATCCGCCCCTACTGCCGTACCAGAGAGGCGCTAGGACTGGGAGCCACGGTACTAAGGCTCCAGAGGAGCGGTACTACCGTGACCCATAGCGGTACTACCGCGGGTGCTTGCGGTACTACCGCTCCATAGAGAGGTACTACCGCAAGTACAACAGTAGCCGTCTGATTATGCACAACTAGGATAACGGAAAGACGCTCCAAAGTGCAAGGAAAGGTAGGATATGTGTACGTGTTGATTCCACCCAAACCTTTCCGACGCGGACCCCCTCTTAATAGTACGGCTCTCCTATGACTCAAATCCACCAAAGAGAAACGTAGAACAACGCCATCTTCAGAAGTCTCCGAGGGGCACCGAATCGTCTCGTGCCTAGTGATGAAGTGTCTGAGAAACTCAAGGCACACGATTAGTCCGCAAAAGCATTGTCATTAATCACCAAAACACTTAAGGGATAAAAATGCCCTTACAATCTCCCTCTTGTTGGTGGATTGATGACAATACGGGATTTGTACATAGATGAGATAATATTGAGCAAAGGCAAACCCCTCCTCTCTAAAATATAGACGGGCTCCCCCTAGATGTGTGCAATCTAGATGAATGCTTTGGACTGCATAGCACACAAACTAGGATCAACACTCCCCCTATATTTTAGAGACCAAGGAACGATAATTAACATCTAAGTAGAGCATAGCATAGAGGTAGCACAGTATATCACAAGCTCGCTAGGATAGATAGAGTGCATAAGTCTTACACCAAACGAAGTAAAGCAACCCAAAGCAACTGAAACGAGGTTCAAAACGAGAAAGCAGCAAACACAACGAACACGAACGAAGACACAAATCCCTACACTCTCTCCCCCTTTGGCATCGAGACGCCAAAAATGCAAAGAGGACACCTACACACAAGGGGTGGCTCAAGCAGGGAACTCATCCCAAGCCTCCTCGTCAGACTCCTCGGCGACAGGGATGGTCTCCTCGACGTCCTCCTCAGAATCAGTCCATTTGTAGCCTTGCTTCTCCATCCACATGGCCTCTGGGGTGATGCAATCCTCAGAACCACCAGACACGTCCTCGCCATACAGCTTCCAGATCTTCTTGTCCCGGCGGCGACTCTCCTTAGAGGCCACGTGAGTCCTGTACTGACCCTTGGCTTGCATGTAGAAAAGAGTCTTCATCTTGTCCTTCAGCTTCTTGGCCCATGAAGGCATAGAGGAACTCTGGGACGACCTAGCAGCACGGTCTCAGCAACATCCTCGGCCCCAGCATCCTCCTCATCAACAGCAGCCCTAGCAGCAGACGCCTCAGCACGAGTAGTAGTGTTAGCCCATTGGGGCTTGACACGCAGACAGATGGGATCATGGCGAATCCAGTCTGTGGCAAGGAACTCCTCACCAGGGAACATCTTCTCCCATGTCTTTGAGATCAGCAGAAACAGATAGGGCCCATAGATAGGCACCTTGCGGTTGAACACCGCAAACCGAAGCTCACACCACATAATGTGTGAGACATCAAGTGGCTGAGTCCGAGACAACCGAGCCTTCTCGCAAATGAGCATCATATCCACCATATAAGCATGAACCTTGTCTTTGTCACCAATGCGAGGGAACAAGGAGTTGCGGAAGATGCGATACATGATATCCAGAAAAGATTTGAGCACCAACCCCGTCTTGCCATTGGCGAGTGCCTTCTCAACATAGTATGGTGCAAGCTTGTCCTTGTTGGCAGATTCAGAGTTTGCATGGGGGCGAACACCCACGGGAGTGTCGAGCCCGTCATCAGGAACCTGGAGCAAATCCATGAACTCCTTCCAGGTAGCAGTCAGCTGACGGCCATTGGTCATCCAGGTCATCCTCCGCTCCTCATTAGAGTGAAAGTATACTGAGGCAAAGAACTGACAGATAAGCTCAGGGTCATAGTCAAGGTGAAAGGATATCACATGCGCAATGCCAAACTGCTCCACCAAGTCCAGAGCCTCTCCAAAGTATGCATGGAACTTGTCCTTCCTCATGTGATGCATTTCAATCCATTTCACATCCACGTAGGTATTCTGCTTGTTCTTGATGACATCCAGATAAATGAGAGTCTGTTGCTTGTTCAAAAACAGCTCACAACCTTTGACAGTGGCACGAGGGTGCATATATGGGTGGAGTTGCCTGAGACGGACGTACTCGGATTGGGGTATCTCGTCCATGCCCTTAGCGGGTTCCTTGTGCTTGCTAGCTGATGTCTTGACATTGCGCTTGGGGGCAGAAGAGCCCTCCGGTGCTTCACCTGGATTGCGCAGACGCTTGGAGCCCGTGTCACGACTGGGATTGGAACGGCGAGAGCCACCACCTGAGACACGAACGCAAAACACCAACAAAACGCAAAGAGGATCAATGCAAAGACCACGGCAAAGCACAAGAAACACATAGAAAGTATACGTGAAAAGTTGCCATGAGATAGATATGAGGTACGGTAGTACTACCAGAACCTGCGGTACTAAAATATTAGTACCGCTCCAGGGCGCGGTAGTACCGTGCGAGGCACGGTAGTACCGTGGTTGGAGCGGTAGTAAAATTTTAGTGCCGTAGTGAGTGCGGTAGTACCGCGCCAGGGGGCGGTAGTACCGGACGAGCGGTAGTACCGCGCTAGATGGGCGGTAGTACCGCACCGCGTCAGATCCAAATGACGGTTTGAATCTGAAAAGAACCACGAAACCCCGGCAGTGCTACGGTGATCAAATCTAGCACAGGACAAAGTACAAGTATAATTCCTACGCACTACTACGCTCCTTCATCCTACTCTTGCAAAGACTACGCCTAGGAATCTCAAGAACACACAAGTCTCCCCCAAAACCGAGAGACAACAAACACAACAACAAGGAGAGGGAGCTGGGGAAAGACCTTGGTCCATAGCAAGAGCACGTGGTGGGGAACGATCACACCGGTCGGAATCACGGGAGGGCAGCCGGAGGCGGATATCCGGTGATGGACGCCGGCTCCGTTCTTGAGCGAGGGAGAGAGAGAGAGACGAGATGGGGAATGGGCGAATGGGTATGGGGGAGTTAGAACTTCCCCTGCCCGAACTTATCCCCACGCGCCCGATCCGTCGCGGTAGTACCGCTGGTCATCGCGGTAGTACCGCTTGGGCGGAAGTACCGCGCCGAAGCGGTAGTACCGCTCTCCCAGGCGGCAGTAAAAAATTACTGCCGCGTGGGGGCGGTAGTACCGTGCTCCCCTCATGCGGTAGTACCGTAGCATGCTGCGGTAGTACCGTGAGCTCAAGAAAATGCATGTTTCGACACACGAAAAGAGGTCTTTGCAAAGGAACCTTTTAGCACAAAAGACACCACAATAACATGAACAAAACAAGGGCAGAAAGGCAACAAGAAACAACCGCGCAGCCCAACCTCTCAAAAGGAGAGAGCGGTGGCCGGAGCCACCTATGTTTGAGTTAGTTGGTATGGCACCGCGAAGAATTATCCTTGGGCCCATGACCAAAACTCGTCTTTGAAGCACAAGTACCATCAAAAATGGCTAATGTGAAAGAGTTGATCTATTTATGCATAATGGGGGGAGGGAAAGTTCATTGAGAGAACAACACTCCCCCTATGTCCATGCCTACACCTAAACTAGACACCAAGTTGAGTGTGGTGGGGGGTGCACTAGTTCAAGACACATTGCTCGAATCAATGATATTTAGCTCATGCCTTAACTCGCGAAATCTTGCTTCATCCAAGGGCTTCGTGAAAATATCTGCAAGGTTATCATGAGTGTTAAGATACTTGAGCTCGATCTCCCCTCGCCTAATGTGATCCCGGATGAAATGATACCTAATCTCAATATGCTTCGTCTTGAAGTGTTGCAACGGGTTGAGAGAAATCTTGATGGCACTTTCGTTGTCACACCAAAGAGGCACTTTGTCACAAATCACACCGTATTCCTTTAAAGTTTGCCTCATCCATAATAGTTGTGCACAACAACTACCGGCCGCCACATACTCCGCTTCGGTGGACGAGAGAGACACACAACTTTGCTTGTTGGAAGACCAACTCACCAAAGAGCACCCAAGAAACTGGCACCCTCCGAAAGTGGACTTCCTATCCACTTTGTCTCCCGCCCAATCGGAATCCGTAAAACCTTCAAGCTTGAAGTTTGCCCCTCTTGGGTACCATAAGCCAAAGTTTGGGGGTATGAGCCAAATATCAAAAGATTCGCTTGACCGCCACATAGTGACTTTCCTTTGGTGCGGCTTGAAACCGTGCACACATTCCCACACTCAACATGATATCCGATCTAGATGCACAAAGGTAAAGCAAGGAGCCAATCATGGAGTGATATACCTTTTGATCCACTGCTTTACCATTGGGATCAATGTCAAGTTGGCACTTGGTGGGCATTGGTGTAGAAGCCGGCTTGACATCACTTAGCTTGAATCTCTTTAGCATGTCTTGAGTGTATTTGGCTTGGTTGATGAAGGTTCCTTCTCTTCTTTGTTTGATATCAAAACCAAGGAAGAACTTCAACTCTCCCATCGAAGACATCTTGAACTTGGAGGTCATGAGAGCGGCAAATTCCTCATTGAAAGCTTTGTTAGGGGAACCAAAGATAATATCATCAACATATAGTTGGCATACAAACAACTCCTGTCGGTGTCAAAACCGGCGGATCTCGGGTAGGGGGTCCCGAACTGTGCGTCTAGGCGGATGGTAACAGGAGACAAGGGACACGATGTTTTACCCAGGTTCGGGCCCTCTTGATGGAGGTAAAACCCTACGTCCTGCTTGATTGATATTGATATTGTGGATGTTTACAAGAGTGGATCTACCACGAGATCAAGGAGGCTAAACCCTAGAAGCTAGCCTATGGTATGATTGTAATGGTTGTTGTTGTTGTGTCCTACGGACTAGAGCCATCCGGTTTATATAGACATCGGAGAGGGCTAGGGTTACATAGAGTCGGTTACAATGGTAGGAGATCTACGTATCCGTATCGCCAAGCTTGCCTTCCACGCCAAGGAAAGTCCCATCCGGACATGGGACGAAGTCTTCAATGTTGTATCTTCATAGTCTTGGAGTCCGGTCGATGATGATAGTCCGGCCGATGATAGTTCGGCTGATGATGGTAGTCCGGCTACCCGGACACCCCCTAATCCAGGACTCCCTCAGTAGCCCCTGAACCAAGCTTCAATGACGATAAGTCCGGCGCGTATATTGCTTGGCATTGCAAGGCGGGTTCCTCCTCCAAATGATAGAAGATTGTGAACACCAGGATAGTGTCCGGCTCTGCAAAATAAATTCCACATTCCACCGTAGAGAGAATAATATATACACAAGTTCAATCTGCTGACGTTTTTTGCGGCATGACGTCACGCCACTACCAAGCCATTACTTGAATCGTTTTTTACTCTACCACCTCAGCGTATTTAGCGAAGCGGCTTCCTTGGCACGTCTCGTCGAAGCAGAGATCGTGTTCCCCCTTAACTCGGGATTCTCATTAATACGGACGTGGGTAACCCAACCGCGCCATTGATGGTGACGCTTGGGGGATAAGCGAGTTTTACCAGGCCGGTGGGGGACGCGTAGACTTCGCCCGCCCATATAAGGGATAAGGATTCACCTTTTCACCTACGCCTTCTTCCTCCTTTGCTTATCCATCTCCGCGCACTCAAGCTCCAGCACCCAAGCCCGCACATCTCGTCTCAACCTTCCCCAGTCATGTCTGGAGCGGGAGGCAAGTGGACGACCTCCTCCATTATGGAGGAGCACATCGGAAGACTGCGCAGCGCCGGCTACCTGTCCGGCGACATCGCGCACCGGCTGCCCGACGAGGGGCAGCTCATCCCCACCCCCAGGCCCCATGAGAGGGTCGTTTTTCTTCCCCACTTCCTCCGCGGACTGGGCTTTCCACTTCACCCCTTTGTCCGGGGGCTCATGTTCTACTGTGGCCTGTATTTCCATGATCTGGCGCCGAACTTCATCCTCAACATCTTGGCGTTTATCGTCGTGTGCGAGGCCTTCCTCTGCATCCAGCCCCACTTCGGCTTGTGGCTCAAGACCTTCAATGTCAAGCCGAAGGTAGTGAAGGGCACTCAAGCAGAGTGCAGAGGCGCCATGTTGGGCAAGATGCCCAACGTCCTTTGGTTCGAAGGGTCCTTCGTGGAATCCGTCAAGGGGTGGCAATCGGGGTGGTTCTATATCACCGAGCCGCGCGACCCTAAGTGGGCGGCGGCCCCCGAGTTCAGATCTGGTATCCCTACGCAGCTCACCTCCTGGAAAGAGAAGGGCTTGCTGTGGGGTAGTTCGGAGGAGCTGACGGGACTCCAAGCCTGTATCCAGAAGCTGGTGAAGAAGCTCGGGCTGGTTAACGTGGTCCAAGTCATGCTCGTCCGCCGGATTCTCCCATGCCAAGAGCGGGCATTCAATCTGTGGGAGTTCAATCCGGAACAGCGCCAGGCGCTGAGCGGGCTCTTTGACACGACGTACGAAGGCGCCTGGAGGGTGCTGTTTAAGGGCGCCGAAGCCCCCGCATCCGTGACTGAAGATCGCGGATTTCGCTCGCAGCGCCAAGCTGACGAGGTAAGTGATTCTACCCCTTTACGGGACACTTGCTTTTCATAGTTTGACTCTATGCGGGTTTTAATTTCCCCTTTTCCTTTGACAGGACTGGATGAGGAAGGCGGAGCAGATTATCTGCCCGGCTCCTATGCCAGAAAACCCAGTAGCCGCCCGTCTAGCGAGGCTGCTGGTTCCGGCACCGCACGTGGTGCCGGAGAAGAAGGCCAAGAAGGAGGCCACGGGTGCTCGAAAGAGTTCCTGTCTTCAGGTGTCCGACGA
The DNA here is from genome assembly GCF_002162155.2 of Triticum dicoccoides. NCBI lineage: Eukaryota > Viridiplantae > Streptophyta > Magnoliopsida > Poales > Poaceae > Triticum > Triticum dicoccoides. Next base: position 205,478,768 of record NC_041391.1, on the reverse strand, counting down.
CTCCGGGGCGGACTCCTCCCCCGAAAACGAGGAGGAGAAAGAGGACTCCCTCCCAGAGGAGGGAGAGAGGAAGAGGAAGGCTTCCCAACAGGGGAGGCCGAAGGGTCCAAGAGGGGAAGGACTATTCCCCCGGACAGCTCCGCCAACATCAACATTGGCGAGGAAGAATGGCCTTCAAGGGCCAGGCCTCCGGCGAGATCGTAAGTATCCGGACTCCTGAATGATTTATAATTTCTTTTTCTGCGTCACATAGTGTCATTCTGATGCCGCATGCTGCCTGTAGTCCGGCCAATGATGATCTCCCCGCTTCATCAAGCGGGTCGTTGGCTCCGTCGGATGTAGACTCCATCCCGACCGCCTCCACCCCTCGTGACACCGAGGACGCCGAGGTGGGATCCCAAGAAGGGACCCATCAGGGGGAGGCTCCGGAGGCGCCACAAGGCGGCCTCCCGGACTTTGCGCCGGACTCCACATCAGAACCCGCAGTGGTTCCGGAGTCCGGCCGGCGGCCCCTTCGCAGGAAGGGCAAGACCGTGACACCGGCGGCTTCTGTCCAACCGGAGGCGCCGGACAATTTGTTGGAGGCGCTCCAGAGCGCTTTCATCGAGGAAGAACACCGCACTATTATGAGTGCGGTGATTCAGAAGGTACAGCTTGCCAAGAGCGGGCTGACCGAAGCCTGCAGTAGCCTTCTATCAGGCTTTGAGGTAAGAAGTTAAAAATATGCAATGTAATACCGCATAGATAGTAGCCCCTGATGCTCGGTTCGGTGTTCGGAAAGAAAAGCCGGACTGAGGATCTGGAAAAAAAAGATATACGCAGGGTTGCTAAAAAATTATGTCAATATGGGTTGCAGGTTGTGCTGCTGACCTCTGCCGCACTGACTGTGGAGGTCGGTGCTTTGAAGCAGGAGCTCAAGCGGTCCGAGCAAGAGCTCGGCCGCGCCAAGGAGCAGCTCCAGGACAAAGAAGGTGAGTAACACCACTTTGAACTTGTACCTTACAGAAAAGGATTTAGGTTGCAACAAAAAATAACAAGGATAACATGGGTATTGCAGGGGCCACGAACGAGGTGGCGACCCTGAAGGAGGCCGTGTCCGCGGCCGAACGCAATGCGGCCGCAGAACGGGCAGAGCGAGAAAAGCAGGAGGCGCGGGTGGCGGTGGTTCGGCAAGAGCTCCAGGCTCTCATGGAAAAGCATGAGAGTTTGGAGCATGACTCAAAGACTCGAGAGTCCAAGCTTGCCTAGGCTATCGAAAGTGCCAAAACTGCCAAGGCCGATGCCCATAAGTCCCTTCAGGAGATTGAGTTGGTGAGGAAGATAGCGGCGGGTAAGGCATTTTTCATGCAAAGCAAACATGTGAATGTAAATTACGTGTTACTTACCCGAATTCGGAGCTCTCCAGGGGCGTTTGCAGATCTGCCTCGTAGCGTGTCTGATGCCGCCGCATTCTACCGAGCCGAGGAGGGAGCTCAACGGAGAAGGTCTTCTGGTCTCAGTATGCTGAGGCCGGCCATCCGGTGCCCCCTAGCGACCAGCTGAAGCAGTCGGTCGAGCTCCACAAGGTGGCCGAGCAGGCCATGAAGGGCCTCATAGTCCGGCTGTGGCCTGGAGAGGCCATGCCTGGGAGCTACTTCGGCCTCGTGCGACGGTTGGTGGATGCGTGCCCCTGGGTGGAGGTTATCAAGCGCTCCGCCTGTATTGAAGGTGCTCGTCGGGCCCTTGCCCGCGCAAAGGTGCATTGGGGCAAGCTGGATGCGGAGAAGCTAATCACTGACGCGCCACCAGCGGGCAAGGAATATTGTACGCCCGAAATGTACTATAAGACTGTCCTGAAGGGTGCCCGCAAGATTGCGGATGAGTGCCCCAGGGATGTAATTATTGAGTAAATTCGCAATGTGTTATCCTGTGCGCTGAAAACTTTGTTCATATGCGCTAAGCAACGCTTGTTAATTTAAAATATTACCTTCTGTGTGGCCGTTTATTAAATCTGAGAGATGGCAAGTCGTCGGCTTCAGCCCCCATGCCACGAGTGCTGGGGTGTTCGGGATAAACGTGAGCACTCTTGTTCCCATTTTTGGGTCCATCTAGGGAGGCGCTCAACACAACGAACAAGGCAACTGGACTTATAGTGCTTGAACACTCTCACTTAGCCATAGAATTCTATAATTTTAAATTTCGGCAAAGCCCCTAGTATTCGGAAGACCGAATTAGGGGCGCTATCCACGCCTTCGTCGGACATTATCCGGAACTTCGCTCGAAGCGGCGTAGGTCTTTAAGGACCCGAAAGGACCTCTCGAACAGCGACCAGTCTCTCGCTTTATCATGATAGTTAGTTTTAGCTTTCTCCACTGAGGCGTTAACCCGGCTTAACCGGGGCGCAATTGCAGTGGTTCTCCCAGTGCTACCTTAGCCGATAGAACGAAACGTAAGGTGCCAAACATGGGAGCCGGGCAAACCCAACTATTGACCCAAGACATGATTCGGAGCCGATTCATATAATGCTATAAGTTCGGGGTGCCGCACTTGTGAAAGTGTTCGGACTTTATCACACCATAATGCGGAGAACATAAGCCCCTGGTGTATTTGGCCGTACCAAAATGTACGAATGCAACATGTCGTAAATGAACATATATATAAGGTAATGCAATTTTGGGCAAAAAGTGCTGCATTTTATTTGAGAAGATATGCTATAAGTGCGGAATGATACAAATAGTGCGGAAAGCAAGGGATTGGACGAATTAAAGGCGTCTCCCTCCAGGGGTAGGCCGCGGAATGTTGTATTTAACAAATTTAATGCTCGTGATGGAGACCACCTGAGTGTTCGTCGCGGCCTTTGTCCCTCCCTGGCTGTTGCATCATGAGTTCGGCAGGTTCGCTGCCAGACAGAGTTCTGTATAAAAAGAGAGAAATAAAAGATAAAAAGAGCGACACACTTGGGAGCCCCTGGTATGGTCGAACAGCACTCTGGGTCTGTTGTGGTTTTGCCTCTCCCCCTATGCCCATGGTATCTCCAGGGCATAATTATGTACGCGGAGAGTTTGCCTTACAATTGTGCGAGGGCTGGGGTTGAGGCTGCATTGCTATGCGTGCTCGGAACGTGCCAGGTGGTCTTGGTTGATGTTGCTCCAGGCGCGTTTGGCCGCGTCCGGTCGTTTAACGGCCGGACTCAAAAATTGCCTTAAAAGGCTGCTCTGTATTTCTGCCGTGAGAGCCGCTGTATGTTCCTCCATTCGGAGGGAGCGTTCCGTGTTTCCATTGACCGTGATGACTCCACGAGGGCCTGGCATCTTGAGCTTAAGGTATGCGTAATGCGGCACCGCGTTGAATTTTGCGAACGCGGTTCGTCCGAGCAGAGTGTGATAGCCACTGCGGAATGGGACTATGTCGAAGATTAACTCCTCGCTTAGGAAATTATCCGGGGATCCGAAGACCACTTCCAGTGTGACTGAGCCTGTACAACTGGCCTCGACACCTGGTATGACGCCTTTGAAGGTTGTCTTTGTAGGTTTAATCCTTGAAGGGTCTATGCCCATCTTGCGCACTGTATCCTGATAAAGCAGGTTCAGGCTACTGCCGCCGTCCATCAGGACTCTCGTGAGGTGAAATCCATCGACGATTGGGTCTAAAACCAATGCGGCGAATCCGCCATGGCGGATACTGGTCGGATTGTCTCTTCGATCGAAAGTGATCGGGCAAGAGGACCATGGGTTGAATTTTGGGGCGACTGGCTCCATCGCGTATATGTCCCTTAGTGCACGCTTCCGCTCCCTCTTGGGTATATGTGTTGCGTATATCATGTTTACCGTTCGAACTTGGGGGGGGAATCCCTTCTGTCCTTTGTTGTTCGGTGGCCGGGTCTCTTCCTCGTCATCGCTGTGTAGCCCCTCTTCATTGTTTTCGGCGATTAATTTGCCTGCCTTCTTGAATACCCAACAATCTCTGTTGGTGTGGTTAGCTGGCTTTTCGGGGGTTCCATGTATTTGACAGGAGCGGTCGAGTATTCGGTCCAAATTGGACGGGCCCGGAGTGGTTCTTTTGAATAGCTTCTTCCGTTGACCGGGCTTGGAGCCTCGGAATCCGGCGTTGACTGCCGTATCCTCATTGCTGTCACCGTTAATGTGGCGTTTGTTTTTGTTTCGATGCAACCTGCCATTGCGGTCCTTGGTATCCGGACTGCCAGCGTTTTTGCTGAGGTTGTTGCTGCGAGCTAGCCAGCTATCCACTCCCGCACAGAAGCGGGTCATGAGTGATGTGAGGGCTGCCATGGATTTCGGCTTTTCCTGTCCTAGGTGCCGGGCCAGCCACTCATCGCGGATGTTATGTTTGAAGGCCGCGAGGGCCTCTGCATCCGGACAGTCGATGATTTGATTTTTCTTTGTTAAGAACCATGTCCAGAATTGCCTGGCCGATTAGTCTGGCTGCTGGATTATGTGGCTTAGGTCGTCTGCGTCCGGTGGTGGCACATACGTGCCCTGGAAGTTGTCGAGGAATGCGGCTTCCAGGTCTTCCCAGCATCCAATTGACTCTGCGGGCAGGCTGTTAAGCCAATGCCGAGCTGGTCCTTTAAGCTTGAGCGGGAGATATTTGATGGCGTGAAGATCGTCGCCGTGGGCCATATGTATATGGAGGAGATAATCCTCAATCCAAACCGCGGGGTCTGTTGTGCCATCGTAGGATTCGATATTAATGGGTTTAAACCCTTCAGGGATTTGATGATCCATTACTTCGTCAGTGAAGCATAGTGGGTGTGCGGCGCCTCTGTATTGAGCAATATCGCGACGTAGCTTGAGAGAGCGTTGTCTGCTGTGTTCGGCCCGGCCGGAGTAGTTGTATCCGGCGCGACGGTATTCGTCGTGGGTCTTGGGGCGCCCTCGTGATCCATAGATAGATGTGGATTGTCTTGCCTTGTCCTCCAATATATCCCGCAAGTCCGGCGCGTTCCCCCGTGGCTTCATGCTTTTTGAGCGATGCCGGGGTACGGTTTTGGTGGAGGGCTTGCATGCCTCTCTGTCGCGGCCACGAGGTGGTCGGTCTACCGTATGGTGCACTGGTGATGCAGGTTTGTACGCTTCCTCCTCTAGTCGGGGGAGCAACTTGCGTTTTGGGTAACTTTTGGGGGGGCGTTCGAGTTCATACTCTTCGGCCGCGAGGACCTCAGTCCATCTGTCGGCCAGTAGGTCTTGATCAGCTTGAAGCTGTTGCTGCTTTTTCTTTAGGCTGTTTGCCGTGGCCATTAGCCTGCGTCTGAAACACTCTTGTTCAACGGGATCCTCAGGCACGACGAATTCGTCGTCGTCGAGGATTGCCTCATCTCCGGAGGGAGGTAAGTAATTATCATCCTCGACCTCTTCGTCTGCCGCCCTCTCATGAGGGCTTGCTTCTGCCTCCTCCTGCGCTGGATCATGCTGGAGGGGGTTGTCTTCGGCACTTTCTGGGGTGTTATTATCTCCTATGCCGGAATCTCTATTCTTGCTGTGGCAGAATTTAGAGCGGCGCCACTGATGCTGGCGCTTGGGCTGTTTCTTTAAGGAATCGGCCTCCGTTGCTTCTTCGCCGTCCCCATCTTTTGGGGTGTCCACCATATATATGTCGTATGATGAGGTGGTCTTCCAATGTCCTGTAGGCACTGGTTCTTGATAGTCTTCGGCATCGTCGTCCATACCGTCGATGTCTTTGGAGTCGTAGTCGAGTACGTCGGTTAGATCATCGACGGTGGCTACGAAGTGGGTGGTGGGTGGGCCCTGAATTTCTTCGTCGTCCGCGTCCCAACCATCCTGGCCGTAGTTCGGCTAGGGCTCTCCGGATAGCGAGAGATGCTTCAGCGAATTTAAGATATCACCGAAGGGTGAGTGCTGAAAGATGTCCGCAGCGGTGAATTCCATGATCGGCGCCAGTCGGATTCGACTGGCAGGGGCGCAGGAGGTTCGGAGTCCGGCAGAGAGTCCGGCACCTCGGAGTCATGAGCTTTGTGCGGGACAAGGTAAGTGTTCGGCTCCATCACCGTAGAAGTTGCAGCTCCCGAGGCGGTATCCAGCCATCCGTCCTTGATCTGAGCGATCGGCTCCGGACTATGGGTCGGAGCGGATTCGTGTGCGGCCTCCAAGGTGCTGTCCGGCGGCAGAGTCAGGTCGTGCCCATCGTGACAGCGCAGCACGCTCAGCTGTGGCTCAGATCCATCGAAGATCAAGTCCCCGTGGATATCGGTCGTGAAGCTTAGGCTTCCAAACCTGACCTGACAGCCAGGGGCGTAGCTTTCGATCTGCTCCAGATGGCCAAGTGAGTTGGCCCACAGTGCGAAGCCGCCTAATATGAAGATCTGTCCGGGGAGAAAAGTCTCACCCAGGACTGCGTCGTTGTCAATTGAAGAGGCCATCAAGCCTATCGATGACGACACAGAGGAACTCTCAATGAAAGCACCAATTTCGGTGTCAAAACCAGCGGATCTCGGGTAGGGGGTCCCGAACTGTGCGTCTAGGCGGATGGTAACAGGAGACAAGGGACACGATGTTTTACCCAGGTTCGGGCCCTCTTGATGGAGGTAAAACCCTACGTCCTGCTTGATTGATATTGATATTGTGGATGTTTACAAGAGTGGATCTACCACGAGATCAAGGAGGCTAAACCCTAGAAGCTAGCCTATGGTATGATTGTAATGGTTGTTGTTGTTGTGTCCTACGGACTAGATCCATCCGGTTTATATAGACACCGGAGAGGGCTAGGGTTACATAGAGTCGGTTACAATGGTAGGAGATCTACGTATCCGTATCGCCAAGCTTGCCTTCCACGCCAAGGAAAGTCCCATCCAGACACGGGACGAAGTCTTCAATGTTGTATCTTCATAGTCTTGGAGTCCGGTCGATGATGATAGTCCGGCCGATGATAGTTCGGCTAATGATGGTAGTCCAGCTATCCGGACACCCCCTAATCCAGGACTCCCTCAACTCCCCTTTGACCTTCTTAGTAAAAAGAGTGGGATCGATTTGTCCTACTTCAAATCCACGATCTTGTAACAACTCGGTAAGGTGGTCATACCATGCACGTGGGGCTTGTTTAAGGCCATAGAGTGCCTTATCGAGTTGAGACACATGATCCGGGAAGTAGGGGTCCTTGAACCCGGGGGGTTGCTTGACATAGACCAACTCATTAATGGGACCATTAAGAAAAGCACTTTTCACATCCATTTGTTGCAACTTAAAGTTGTGATGGGAAGCATAAGCAATCAACAAACGAATGGATTTAAGACGAGCAACGGGAGCAAAGGTTTCACCGTAGTCGATACCCTCGACTTGGGAGTAGCCTTGTGCTACCAATCTTGCCTTGTTGCGAATGATGTTCCCATGAGCATCTTGCTTGTTCTTGAAGATCCACTTGGTTCCAATGACGTTGTGGTTCCCCGATGGCCTTGGCACCAATCTCCACACCTTGTTGTACTCGAAGTTGTTGAGTTCTTCATGCATGGCATTGAGCCAACCGAGTCTTCGAGCGCCTCATAGACCTTTTGGGGTTCAACACAAGAGACAAACGCGTGATGTTCACAATAGTTTGCTAATTGTCTACAAGTGCTTACCCCCTTTCTTAGACTTCCAACCACATTTTCCATGAGATGGCCTTGGGTGGTAAGCTTGGAAGCAATCTTCATGGCACGATGCTCTAATTCCTCCTCGGGTGTGGAAGAAGGAGGGTTAACTTGATTATCTTGAGCGCCGTCTTGAGCTTGTTCTTGATTTTGAGCTTGCTCATGATCTTGAACTTGCTCGAGGGGGAGAACTTGACCTTGGGCATCATTTAGAGGTTCACCGCCATCTTGAGGTTGATCTTGCCCTTGGTCTTGTTCACGAGGTTGAGGGCCTTCACTTTGTTCTTCGGAAGCGTGTGGGTCTTGGGGAGGTGATGGCTCCACTTGAGTGGAGCATTGTCCTTCTCCTTCGGCCACAAGGGGTTCCTCAATGGGTAGAATATGACCAATACCCATTCTTCTTATGGCTTGGGGAGGAATTTCATCACCTACATCACAAGTACCACTTTGCTCCACTTGGGAGCCGTTATTTTCGTCAAACTCCATGTTACACGTCTCCTCAATGAGTCCGGTGGACTTGTTGAGAACACGGTAAGCATGAGAGTTTGTAGCATAACCAAAAAATATACCCTCATGAGCTCTAGCCTCGAATTTAGACAAATGAACACCTTTCTTGAGAATGAAACACTTACAATCGAACACCCGGAAGTACTTGAGGTTGGGCTTGTTGCCGGTGAGTATCTCATAAGGAGTCTTGTTCAAGCCTTTGCAGAGATAGAGCCGATTGGATGCATGACATGCGGTGTTGATGGCTTCGGCCCAAAAGTTGTATGGAGACTTGAACTCCGCCATCATGGTCCTTGCCGCATCCATCAACGTCCGGTTCTTCCTCTCCACTACACCATTTTTTTGAGGGGTATATGGTGCAGCATATTGATGCTTGATCCCCTCATCACTAAGAAACTCATCCCAGGTGTAGTTCTTGAACTCGGCGCCGTTGTCACTTCTTATTGTCAATATCTTTGCATTATGTTGACGTTGAGCTTCATTTGCAAAGTAGATGACGGTTTGTTGAGTCTCACTCTTCCTCTTGAAGAAGTATACCCAAGTGTATCTTGAATAGTCATCCACAATCACCAAGCAATACTTTCTACCTCCAAGACTATCAAAAGATGGAGGCCCAAAGAGATCCATGTGAAGGAGCTCCAAGGGTCTCTTCGCGTAGATGATAGTAGTGGGAGGGTGAGCCGTCTCATGAAGCTTTCCTTTGATACAAGCACTGCAAGCACGATCTTTGGCAAAACTAACATTCGTTAGTCCACGGACATGGTCCCCCTTGAGAAGACTTTGCAAAGGTCTCATATTGACGTGGGCTAAACAGCGATGCCAAAGCCATCCCACGTCAACTTTAGCCATTAGGCATGTCGCGGTCTTAGTGGGTCGCTCCGAAAAGTTAATCACATAGAGACCGTTCTCGACATGCCCAACTAAGGCTACTTTAAGAGTCTTGCTCCACAAGAGGGCCACGGTATCAATGTCAAAGAAAGTAGCAAAACCCATGAGTGCAAGTTGACGAACGGAAAGCAAATTGTATGCAAGGGACTCAACAAGCATGACTTTCTCGATCGTTAGATCATGAGAAATGACAACCTTGCCAAGACCCAATACCTTAGAATGTGATGCATCACCCCACTCGACATTGGTGGGCATAGATGGAATCTTTTGCACGTCCACCACCAAGTCCTTGCTCCCGGTCATATGATTTGTTGCTCCACTGTCGAGCAACCATGATCCCCCACCGGAAGCAAACACCTACAAGAGATCAATGCTTGCTTTTAGGTACCCATTTAGTAATGGGTCCTTTGATGTTAGTAACAAGGGTCTTGGGAACTCAAATAGACCACTCAATGTACTCATAAGGAGAACCACCAAATTTAGCATAAACATGTCCATCACTAGCACGGCACAACACATATGATGGGTTAAAGTCGCCGGCTTTGTTGGAGGAAATGCTCTTGCCCTTTTGGACGTCAACTCCCTCACTCTTTCCTTCTTCTACTTAGAGCACCCTCTCCCTCTTCCACAAAAGTTTGCTTTAGAGGAGGAGGATGTTTGGTCTTGTTGTTCTTCTTCTTCTTGCTCTTGGACTTGGGTGCAAACCCAATTCCTTCCTTGGCCACAACTTCCTTTTGATTGCTCAAAAGGTCGTTGAGGTTCTTCTCACCTTGAATGCATGTCACAAGGCCTTTCTCAAGTTGATCCTTCAACTTGGCATTCTCCTCCACAAGATGCACATGCTCACAACACGGGTTAGTAGCACATGCATTATCAATTAATACCATATGAGGAAAGGTGGCCTTTTCCTTGGTTAGCTTAACTTAGAGTTGAGCATGAGACTCCTTGAGGTTATCATGAGCACCCTTCAAGACCTTGTGGGCCTTATCAAGTATCTGAAACTCCTCTTTGAGTCTAGCATGATCAACCCCAAGTTTAGCCTTCTCGGAAGTTAGCACACGAGACACAACAAGAGCATGATCAAGATCTTTCTTTAACTTAGCATGGTCATCATTGTGTGACTCCTCAAAAGTCGAACGATGCACATGCTCTTCCTCAAGAGCATTAGAGAGATCCGATATCTCATCGGCATAGTCACGACTATGACCTTCCATCTTAGAGATGGTTTCTTCGTGAGCCTCGATCATGTCATTGGCCTCACCAAGTTGTTCCAAGAGAGCAACAAAATGCTTCTTGGACTTGCCCTTTAAATTACTCATAAAAGACTCAAACTCATTCACTTCTTCATTAGACCCATCATGTTCATCAATGCAATTCTCCATGAAGGGATTAGTAATGATGGTGGTTTTAATGTTGGGGGTAACCTTGTTTGAAGCTTTAGCCATGAGGCACTTGGCGGTGATGTTCTCGTTGGGAGAATCAAAGAGAGACACCCGAGGAGTAGTAGCAATGGCAATGGATGCCATGGCCATCGCTTCTTCATTTTCATCATCATCCTCATCCTCTTGGTATTCTTCTTGAACCACCAACCCACGAGTGGGAGTCTTCTTGGCGAAGTTGTTCTTGTTGGGGAAGGACTTGGCTTTGTCTTTTCGGATGAACTTGCCACCATTGTCTTCCCGCTTCTCGTAAGGACAATCCGCAACGAAATGGCTCACATTGCCACAGTTGAAGCAAGTTCTAACTCGTTGCTTGCCCTTGACGCCACTTGAGTTGTTCTTGTTGAAGTTGGGTCTTGTATTCTTCTTGCTCCAAAATTGTCTTGAAGCAAGGGCCATGTGCTCATGATAATCAAATTTGGTGTCTTTGGGGTTGCTCTCCTCATCTTCCACTTCTTCCTCTTCTTCCATAATAACCTTGGCCTTCAAAGCAAGGTTGGGCTTCTTTGCCCTTTGAGAACAGAGCACCGCATTGTCGGCGGTCTTGTCCAAGATGCTCATTGCAACGAACTCATCCAACACTTCACTTGAGGTCACGGAGTGGAAGTCCGGTCTTTGACGAATGACGGAGGACATGGCCTTGTTGTAGGGCATCATGGCCTTGAGGAACTTGCGCTTGATCCAATTGTCATCCGTGTCCTTGCTTCCATGATCTCGGAGTGAGACCGCGAGTTTGGTCACTCTTCGAAAGAGCTCACGAGGTTCTTCATCTTCTTTCATTGCAAACTCATCGGCTTCATCTTGCACCACTTCATAGTTGGAGCGTTGAATGCTAGCACTTCCTCGATAGAGAGACTCAACACATTTCCATGCTTCTTTAGCCATGGCATGAGGTCGAAGATGAGGGAGATCTTCGGGAAGGATAGCATCTTGGATGATGAAGAGAGCACTCTCATTGAATTGATTGTCCACGGCTTCTCGAGGGGTGAAGTTTCTTGGGTCATGAGGATAGAAACCTTCTTCAATGATTCTCCAAAGGTTAGTGTTCACATGTTTTAAGCGATAAACCCAAGAATCAAAATCTTCATGCTTCTCATATTTAGGAGGAGGACCGGCATGATTCAAATGAGTGGAGGGGATCGGCCCTCCATAAATTGGGGGTTCCACATGGGCAAAGATGTCGGTGCCATTTCTACCACTAGTAGAAGGACTCTTTTCATTGTTAGCTTCCCCCTTGTCGAAGGTAGCATCCGTCACCTTGTTAGTGGGATCACCCACTTTCATCGGCGAGGTAGATAGTTTAAGTCCTTCTAGGAATTCAGTAAACATGCTTTTAACCTCGGCCGTCATGGAGGTTTTCAATGTGTCTAAAGCCACATTGAATACCTCACGTGAGACCGAGGTTCCCCCTTCGGCCGAAGATGAGATGGGATTCACACCGGAGTGCTCCTCCGCATCGTCGTTGGTGTCAACCATACTCTTCGGACGGCAAAGTCCTTAATAAAGAGACGAGGCTCTGATACCAATTGAAAGGATCGATATGGTTGACTAGAGGGGGGGTGAATAGGCAACTAACAATTTTTAAGCTTTTCTTTAACAATTTAAACCTTGCAACAAAATAGGTTGTCTAGATATGCAACTACGTGGACAACCTGTATGATGCAATGACAACTAACACACAAGCAAGCAATAAATACAACACAAGTAAGCTTGCAAAAGTAAAGGCACGAAATAACCAAGAGTGGAGCCGGTGAAGACGAGCATGTGTTACCGAAGTTCCTTCCTTTTAAAGGGAAGTACGTCTCTGTTAGAGCAGTGTGGAGGCACAATGCTCCCCAAGAAGCCACTAGGGCCACCATAATCTCCTCACACCCTCACACAATGCGAGATGCCGTGATTCCACTATTGGTGCCCTTGAAGGCGGTGACCAAACCTTTACAAACAAGGTTGGGGCAATCTCCACAACAATTGGAGGCTCCCAACAACACCATGAAGCTTCACCACAATGGAGTATGGCTTCGAGGTGACCTCAACCGTCTAGGGTGCTCAAACACCCAAGACTAACAAGATCCGCTAGGGATAAGTGGGGGGAATCAAATCTCTCTTGGTGGAAGTGTAGATCGGAGCCTTGTCACCCAATCCCGAGCAAATCAAAAAGTTTGATTGGCTAGGGAGAGAGATCGGGCGAAAATGGAGCTTGGATCAACAAAGGAGATTGGAGATGGAAGAGGTGGTCAACTAGAGGTAGGAGACGCCCCTTATATAGTCATGGGAAAGATCCAACCGTTATCCACATGTTCAGCCTGCGACAAGCGGTACTACCGCTCCTGGAGCGCGGTACTACCGCAAGGCCACGTGGTACTACCGTGGAGGACCACGGTACTTCCGCGGCAGCAGCAGAGGCCGGAACTTGCCCGACTTGAGTGCAGTACTACCGCTTGCGCGGTACTACCGCTCCCCCTTGCGGTACTACCGCAAGGCAGGAAAGTCACTGCCTCCGAAGAGCGCGGATGAAATAAATTACATCCGTGCCTACTTCCGCTGAAAATGAGACAGTGCAAAAACCCGACGCGGTACTACCGCGCACGAGACGCGGTACTACCGTGACGCCGCGGTACTAGGTAGGAGGGCCACGGTACTACGACTCCGGGGGAGCGGTACTACCGTGGGCTCCCGCGGTACTACCGCGCTGGACGAGCGGTACTACCGTGGGAGCGCGGATGTAAAAAAATTACACCTACCCCTACTGCCGTACCGGAGCGGCACTAGTCTGGGAACCACGGTACTAAGGCTCCAGAGGAGCAGTACTACCATGACCCACAGCGGTACTACCGCGGGTGCTTGCGGTACTACCGCTCCATAGAGCGGTACTACCGCAAGTACAGCAGTAGCCGTCTGATTATGCACAACTAGGATAACGGAAAGACGCTCCAAAGTGCAAGGAAAGGTAGGATATGTGTACGTGTTGATTCCACCCAAACCTTTCCGACGCGGACCCCCTCTTAATAGTACAGCTCTCCTACGACTCAAATCCACCAAAGAGAAACGTAGAACAACGCCATCTTCAGAAGTCTCCGAGGGGCACCGAATCGTCTCGTGCCTAGTGATGAAGTGTCTGAGAAACTCAAGGCACACGATTAGTCCGCAAAAGCATTGTCATCAATCACCAAAACACTTAAGGGATAAAAATGCCCTTACAGTATGAAGATACCGACGATCAAATCTCGGGCAGGTAACATACCGATGACAAAGGGAACAACGTAAGTTGTTATGCGGTTTGACTGATAAAGTTCTTCGTAGAATATGTAGGAACCATTATGAGCATCCAGGTTCTGCTATTGGTTATTGATCGGAGATGTGTCTCGATCATGTCTACATAGTTCTCGAACCCCCAGGGTCCGCACGCTTAATGTTCGATGATGATTTGTATTATGAGTATGTGTTTTGATGACCGAAGTTTGTTCGGAGTCCCGGATGAGAACACGAACATGAGGAGGAATCTTGAAATGGTCGAGAGGTAAAAATTGATATATTGCAAGGTTACATTCGGACACCAGAATGGTTTCGGGAAGTATCGGATAAGTCTCGGAGTACCGGGAGGTTACCCGAACCCCCCGGGGGACTATTGGGCCTTCATGGGCCCTAGTGGAGAGAAGAGGCCGGCGGCCAGTGGAGGCGCCCCCCCCCCCAAGCCCAAACCGAACTGGACTAGGGGTGGGGGCGCGGGCCCGCTTTCCTTCTTCTCCTCCACCTCTTTCCCCTTCTCCCCTTCTCCGGAATAGGAAAGGGGGATCCTATTAGGACAGGGAGTCCTAGTAGGACTCCCCACACTTGGCGCGCCCCTTGGCCGGCCGCCTCGTCCCCTCCTCCTTTATATACAGGGGCGGGAGGGCACCCCAAAGACACAACAGTTATTCTTAGCCGTGTGCGGTGCCCCCATCCACCGTTTACTCCTCTGATAGTATCATCATAGTGCTTAGGTGAAGCCCTGCGCAGATCACATCATCAACATCGTCCTCACGATGTCGTGCTGACGAAACTCTCCCTCGACCCTCTGTTGGATCAAGAGTTTGAGGGATGTCATTGAGCTGGACGTGTGCTGAACTCGGAGGTGCCATACGTTCGGTGCTAGATCCGTTGGATCATGAAGACGTTCGACTACATCAGCCGCGTTAACCTAACACTTCCGCTTTCGGTCTACGAGGGTACGTGGAAACACTCTCCCCCTCTCGTTGCTATGCATCTCCTAGATAGATCTTGCGTGATAACAGGAATTTTTTTGAAATTGCATGCTACGTTCCCCAACAGTGGTATAGGAGATAGGACTATGTGTAGATGATATGAACGAGTTGAACACAAAGAGTTGTGGGCGATAATAGTCATACTGCTTACAACCAATGTCTTACTTTGATTCGACGGTATTGTCGGATGAAGTGGCCCGGACCGACATTACATGACCGCGTTCATGAGACTGGTTCTACCGACGTGCTTTGCACACAGGTGGCTGGCGGGTGTCTTTTCTCCAACTTTAGTTGAATCGAGTTTGACTATGGCCGGTCCTTGTTGAAGGTTAAAACAGCTCACTTGACAAAAAATCGTTGTGGTTTTTATGCGTAGGTAAGAACGGTTCTTGCTAGAAGCCCGTAGCAGCCACATAAAACTTGCAACAACAAAGTAGAGGATGTCTAACTTGTATTTGCAGGGCATGTTGTGATGTGATATGGTCAAGACATGATGTAGTATAAATTGTTGTATGAGATGATCATGTTCTGTAACAAAGATATCGGCAACTGGCAGGAGCCATATGGTTGTCGATTTATTGTATGACATGCAATTGCCATGTAATTGTTTTACTTTATCACTATGCGGTTAGGGATGGCACCCTCCGGGTTTGGGTATGGGTGGAGCCACCCCATACCCTTACCCATAGCCCCAAACCTTACCCATCACCCGTACCCATATCCGTTAACGGGTATAATTTTCCCCCATACCCGTCACCTGTCAGGGTAAATGGGTACCCACGGGTAAAATTACCCATATTTGCAACACATCAATTTGAGCATTACATAGTCACAAACAACTTATAATAATAATGATAATTTATAAAGAACAACACTTCATTTAGATTTACACACAAGAACAACACTTCATTCAAACAGTTGCACTCTAAAGCATTTGGATTTACACACAAGAATCCCTATAGAAACGTTCCTGTGATAAATAATGCTGCTAGTTTTTAGTATTTCCGAAGCTAAACGAACAACTCCTCACTCTTGCTGCAACAAAAGAATTCACGGTTCAGATAATCACTTTACACACGGAGTGCTCGTAGCCATATCTCTGTGCAATATAATGAATTATCAGAAAGAGGTGGATCCCATGGTAACAATCGTTGTACACACATAGTGCTCGTCACCATTTTGCTGCAGCAATAACCACGACATGATCCCTCTTTCTAAAAGTTCATGGTTTAGCTAAGACTTAAGAAGCTCTCAATGACACATAGAAGATCGTATTCATCACATCATCTATATACATCACGTCTACTCAAAAATCAATGCTCATCTACATGAATGCATCACATAATCTATGTACAAAAACATCTCCAAACTGTAAGATTAGTGCTCATAATCATAAAATCGTAATGAAATTGATACTCACCTAGCCGAAACAGCCTTGCTCCTGTCTTGCGCTTTGCGGCAGCATATCGACCATTGCTAAGCAGGCTGGGGCATCCCTGCTTCACGGACATCTTGGACATAGTGTTGCGATGGTGCTAGACCTTGGACCCCGAAGCATGATCGTGGAAGACCGACGTCGGCTGGGGAGTTGTCTCTTTCCTGGCGCACGAAGACGGAAGGCGTGTTGTGCTTGGGATTAGGGTTGGCGTGTTGTGCTCCTGGCTGTGGTGGTCACCGAGCTGCAGCTCCTCGCGGTTCCCGTCCATGCATGAGCTATCATCATCGTTCGCTGGGTCCATGGTGGTGGTGCAAGGTAGCAAGCGACTGGAGGCACTGACGCTAGCGGCCGGCAGCGAGAGCCGAGAGCCCGAGAAGATGAGATTGATCTATTCAGCTGGGCGCTGGCTGCTACAAGCCTCCAAGGTAATTTTGGATGTCAAGTTCATCAATCATGCAATCACACTGATATATAGCCATATAAGGAACGAGGCAATTCTAGACATCAATCACCAAGACACATGTATCACGCTTGGGATTCTGGACGTGGGATAGCTGCGGGATTTATGTCCGTAATGATAAAATACATTTAATATGTGGATAAGTAATATTTTAGGCCTATTTATCAGCTTATACGTGGGTACATGGGTATGCGGGCATGGGTTATACTAAACCATACCCATACCCACCAAACCCGATGGGTTTCAAATTTTCCTATTTATGTACCCATGGGTATTTCTTTGACCCATACCCTTGCCCTAATAGGGTTTTTACCCACCGGGTATGCGCGTAATGGGTACCCATTGCCAGCCCTATATGCGGTAGCGATAGTCGTAGAAGCAATCGTTGGTGAGACGACAACGATGCAACGATGGAGATCAAGGTGTCAAGCCGGTGACGATGGAGATCATGACGGTGCTTTGGAGATGGAGATCAAAGGCACAAGATGATGATGGCCATATCATGTCACATATTTTGGTTGCATGTGATGTTTATCTTTAATTTATCTTATTTTTCTTAGTACGGCGGTAGCATTATAAGATGACCCCTCACTAAATTTCAAGGTATAAGTGTTCTCCTTGAGTATGCACTGTTGCTACAGTTCATCGTGCCAAGACACCACGTGATGATCGGGTGTGATAAGCTCTACGTTCACATACAACGGGTGCAAGCCAGTTTTGCACGTGCAGAATACTCAGGTTAAACTTGACGAGCCTAGCATATGCAGACATGGCCTCGGAACACTGAGACCGAAAGGTCGAACGTGAATCATATAGTAGATATGATCAACATAGAGATGTTCACCATTGAAAACTACTCCATCTCACGTGATGATCGGACATGGTTTAGTTGATATGGATCACGTGATCAATTAGATGACTAGAGGGATGTCTATCTAAGTGGGAGTTCTTAAGTAATATGATTAATTCAACTTTAATTTGTCATGAACTTAGTCCTGATATTTGTTGCATATCTATGTTGTTGTAGATCAATGGCCCGTGCTACCGTTCCCTTGAATTTTAATGCATTCCTAGAGAAAGCTAAGTTGAAAGATGATGGTAGCAATTACACGAACTGGGTCCATAACTTGAGGGGTGTCCTCATTGCTGCACAGAAGAATTAGATCCTGGAAGCACTGCTAGGTGCAAGGCCTACTACAGGAGGAGACGCTGATGTTATGAACGTCTGGCAAGCTCGATCTGATGACTACTTGATAGTTTAGTGTGCCATGCTTTACGGCTTAGAATCGGGACTTCAAAGACATTTTGAACGTCATGGAGCATATGAGATGTTCCAAGAGTTAACGTTAATATTTCAACCAAATGCCTGAGTTGAGAGATATGAAGTCTCCAACAAGTTCTATAGCTGCAAGATGGAGGAGAATAGTTCTGTCAGTGAACACATACTCAGAATGTCTGGGTACCATAACCACTTGACTTAGCTGGGACGACACCATATGAACTATGGTTTGGCAAGAAACCTAAGTTGTCGTCTTTTAAAGTTTGGGGCTGCGATGCTTATGTGAAAAAGCTTCAACCTGATAAGCTCGAACCCAAATTAGAGAAATGTGTCTTCATAGGATACCCAAAGGAAACTATTGGGCACACCTTCTATCACAGATCCGAAGGCAAGATATTCGTTGCTAAGAATGGATCCTTTCTACAAAAGGAGTTTCTCTCGAAAGAAGTGAGTGGGGGAAAGTAGAACTTGATGAGGTAATTGTACCTTCTCCCGAATTGGAAAGTAGTTCATCATTCCAATGATTCCTACACTAATTAGTGAAGAAGCTAATGATGATGATCATGAAACTTCAGATCAAGTTACTACCAAACATCGTAGGTCAACCAGAGTACGGTCCGCACCAGAGTGGTATGGTAATCCTATTCTTGAAGTCATGTTACTAGACCATGATGAACCTACAAACTATCAGGAAGCGATGATGAGCCCAGATTCCGCGAAATGGCTTGAGGCCATGAAATTTGAGATGGGATCCATGTATGAGAACAAAGTGTGGACTTTGGTGGACTTGCCCGATGATCGGCAAGCCATAGAAAATAAATGCATCTTCAAGAAGAAGACTGACGCTGATGGTAATTTTAGTGTCTACAAAGCTCGACTTGTTGTGAAAGGTTTTCGACAAGTTCAAGGAGTTGCCTACGTTGAGACCTTCTCACCTCTAGCGATGCTTAAGTCTGTCTGAATCATGTTAGCAATTGTCGTGTTTTATGATTATGAAATTTGGCAAATGGATGTCAAAATTGTATTCCTTATGGATTTCTTAAACAAGAGTTGTATATGATGCAACCAGAAGGTTTTGTCGATCCAAAAGGTGCTAACAAAGTGTGCAAGCTCCAGCGATCCATTTATGGACTGGTGCAAGCCTCTCGGAGTTGGAATATATGCTCTGATAATGTGATCAAAGCATATGGTTTTATACAAACTTTTGGAGAAGCCTGTATTTACAAGAAAGTGAGTGGGAGCTCTGTAGCATTTCTAATATTATATGTGGATGACATATTGTTGATTGGAAATAATACATAATTCCTAGATAGCATAAATGGATACTTGAATAAGAATTTTTCAATGAAAGACCTCGGTGAAGTTGCTTATATATTAGGCATCAAGATCTATAGAGATAGATCAAGACGCTTAATTGGACTTTCACAAAGCACATATCTTGAAAAGTTTTGAAGAAGTTCAAAATGGATCAATCAAAGAAAGGGTTCTTTCCTGTGTTACAAGGTGTGAAGTTGAGTCAGACTCAATGCCCGACCACTTCAGAAGATAGAGAGAAAATGAAAGTCATTCCCTATGCCTCAGCCATAGGTTCTATCATGTATGCAATGCTGTGTACCAGACCTGATGTGTGCCTTGCTATAAGTTTAGTAGGGAGGTACCAAAGTAATCCAGGAGTGGATCACTGGACAGCGGTCAAGAACATCCTAAAATACCTGAAAAGGACGAAGGATATATTTCTTATTTATGGAGGTGACAAAGAACTTGTCATAAATGGTTACGTTGATGCAAGCTTTGACACTGATCCGAATGACTCTAAGTCACACACCGAATACATATTTATATTGAATGGTGGAGCTGTCAGTTGGTGCAGTTCCAAGCAGAGCGTCGTGGCGGGATCTACGTGTGAAGCGGAGTACATAGCTGCTTCAGAAGCAGCAAATGAAGGAGTCTGGATGAAGGAGTTCATATCTGATCTAGGTGTAATATCTAGTGCATCGGGTCCAATGAAAATCTTTTGTGACAATACTAGAGCAATCGCCTTGGCAAAGGAATCTGGATTTCACAAGAGAACTAAACACATCAAGAGATGCTTCAATTCCATCCATGATCAAGTCAAGGAGGGAGACATAGATATTTGCAAAATACATACGGATCTGAATGTTGCGGACCCGGTTGACTAAGCCTCTTCCAAGAGCAAAACATCATCAGCACCAAGACTCCATGGGTGTTAGAATCATTACTACGTAATCTAGATTATTGACTCTAGTGCAAGTGGGAGACTGAAGGAAATATGCCCTAGAGGCAATAATAAAGTTGTTATTTATATTTCCTTATATCATGATAAATGTTTATTATTCACGCTAAAATTGTATTAACAGGAAACTTAGTACATGTGTGAATACATAGACAAAACAGAGTGTCCCTAGTATGCCTCTACTTGACTAGCTCGTTAATCAAAGATGGTTATGTTTCCTGACCATAGACATGTGTTGTCATTTGATGAATGGGATCACATCATTAGTGAATGATTTGATGGACAAGACACATCCGTTAGCTTAGGATAACAATCATTAAGTTTTATTGCTATTGCTTTCTTCATGACTTATACATGTTCCTCTGACTATGAGATTATGCAACTCCCGAATACCAGAGGAACACCTTGTGTGCTATCAAACGTCACAACGTAACTGGGTGATTATAAAGATGATCTACAGGTATCTCTGAAGGTGTTTGTTGAGTTGGCATAGATCGAGATTATGATTTGTCACTCCGTGTATCAGAGAGGTATTGTAACGCCCTCGATGCGGCTATATCTCCCACGTGTCGAAGCACGACTTAGAGGCATAACCGCATTGAAAGCAATGTCGCAAGTGAGGTAATCTTCACACAACCCATGTAATACATATGGGAAAGAGATACATAGTTGGCTTACAATCGCCACTTCACACAATTACATGAATAAAGCATTACATCATCCAGATACAATCAAGGTCCGACTACGGAACCAAAATAAAAGAAGAACCCCAAATGCGACAAAGGTCCCCGATCGACCCCAACTGGGCTCCACTACTGATCAACTAGAACGAAACAACACAAAGGGCAAGATCTTCATCGAGCTCCTCCTTGAGCTTGGTTGCGTCACCTGCTCGATAACATAGGCACCTGCAAACTGGTTTTGGAAGTATCTGTGAGCCACGGGGACTCAGCAATCTCGCACCCGCGAGATCAAAACTATTTAAGCTTATGGGTAAGGTAAAGGTATGAGGTGGAGCTGCAGCAAGCGACTAGCATATATGGTGGCTAACATACGCAAATGAGAGCGAGAAGAGAAGGCAAAGCACGGTCGATAAAGGTATGATCAAGAAGTGATCCTGGACTACCTACGTCAAGCATAACTCCAACAACCGTGTTCACTCTCCGGACTCCGCCGGAAAGAGACCATCACGGTTACACACGCGGTTGATGTATTTTAATTAAGGTCAACTTCGGGTTTTCTACAACCGGACGTTAACAAATTCCCATCTGCCCATAACCGCGGGCACGGCTTTCGAAAGTTCAAATCCCTGCAGGGGTGTCCCAACTTAGCCCATGACAAGCTCTCACGGTCAACGAAGGAATAGACCTCCACCCGAGACGTTCCGATCAGACTCGGTATCCCGGTACAACAAGACATTTCGACAGGGTAAAACTAAACCAGCAACACCGCCCGAATGTGCCGACAAATCCCGATAGGAGCTGCACATATCTCTTTCTCAGGGCACACTCAGATGAGCAATCCGTACAACTAAAACCAAACCTCGAGTTTCCCCGAGGGGGCGCTGCACAGGGCTCTAGTTCGGACCAACACTCAGAGGAGCACTGGCCCGGGGGGGTTAGAATAAAGATGACCCTTGAGTCTGCAGAACCCAAGGGAAGGTGGTAGGTTGTTAGTGCAAATGGTAAAACCAATGTTGGGCATTGCTGGAGGAGCTTTACTTAAGGCGAACTGTCAAGGGGTTCCCATTATAGTCCAACCGTGTAAGGAACGCAAAATCCGGGAACATAACACCGATATGACGGAAACTAGGGCGGCGAGAGTGGAACAAAACACCAGGCATAAGGCTGAGCCTTCCACCCTTTACCAAGTATATAGATGCATTAATTAAATAAGATATATTGTGATATCCCAACAAGTAAACATGTTCCAACAAGGAACAACATCTCCATGTTCCAACAAGGAACAAACTTCAATCTTCACCTGCAACTAACAACGCTATAAGAGGGGCTGAGCAAAGCGGTAACATAGCCAATCAACGGTTTGCTAGGACATGGTGGGTTAGAGGTTGACATGGCAATTTGGGAGGCTGACAAGCAAATGGTAGGCATCGTAGCATTGGCATGGCAAAAGAGCGAGCAAACTAGCATAGCAAAGATAGTAGTGATTTCGAGGGTATGATCATCTTGCCTGAGATCCCGCAAGGAAGAAGAACGAATCCAAGAAGAAGACAAACGGTCGTAGACGAACAAATCCTCACAACTCCGGAACGAAACCGAAGCTAACGAGAGAAGCAACCCGGAAAGAAACAAACAACATAGTAAACACACAAGCATAAACAAGTCATGATGCACAGACGAGTATGATGCATGTCCGGTTTAATGAGGCATGGCATGGCAAAGTGCAACAAACAATACTACAAGTTAAGTGGAGCTCAATATGCAACGAGTTGCATATTGACAAAACACCACATCAATTATTTAGTTTGATCCGTTTATGTACCCAACAATATTAAATGTTGTTAAGCATGGCAAGAGGGTGAAGCAAATGAAAACTACCTATCTAGTCAAGGTTAAATGAGGCCGGAAGCAACAAACAACAATTCCGGAGAATCCCCATATCATTTAGCAATTTAAAGCAAACAACAATTTTAAACATTTTAATTGTTGTTATCATGATGCGGATGACAAATGCAAGTTTTATGCAATTTTATGAAAATGTTGACATGAGCATGTTATGAAGCATTAGTCGCCATGGCGGAACAAAAAGGGTACCACGGCGGCGAAACAAAAAATGGTGCCACGGCAACATTCCGGTCCCGGTAACTCATGGAGATACCGGTGCAAAAGGAGGCGTGCGGATGTGCGGAACATGCTAGAGATGGTGGGGTGCTCCCGACTACCGGGTTCCCACGGGTTAGTGGCATGGAAAACGAGTGACAAGTCGAACACGGTGCAAAACTCGAGCATCTCATACAACGTGCATTCGGTCCACGACGGTCGTTTCGGGTTATACCTTCGAAGCGTTCAAACGAGACGGTTCGCATTCGGAGCGGTGTAGAGGAAGTAGGCGTTCACGGGACATCGTCGGAAGTAGTTGTTCACGTGGCGACGGTAGTGGAAGTAGTGGTACACGACGGCGGCGGTAGTTGTTCAGGGTCTTGGCGGGTCGTCGTGTAGCCGTACATGTTAGTCGTGGTACTTGCGGTCTCGGCGACGGTAGTCGTTCACGTGTCGTAGTCGATGTAGTTGAACTTGACGAAACTCTCAGCAACAGTAGTGGTGCCTATCGTAGTGGAACTTGGCGCATCCAACATCTTCGGGCGTAGAGATACTTGCAAAAACCGAGATGGTCTTGACGATCCAGCGAGACGACGTGGTTCGGGGCGGTCTCGGTCTTGGCGTCCGTGCGGTAGCTGCGAGCTCATGGCCTACAGCAGCAGCAAGGGGCGGAACAGGTCGGAGACGCCGTGCGCTGATGGTGGTGGCGCAGGGGCTTCATGCGAACAGGGCCACGGCGATGCTGATGGGGAGGCGTGAAGGAGGCAGGGTGCTGGCGAAGGAGGGAGCAGGGGCGATGCTTGGGGCTCGGGGTGGCGCTCGGCAAAAGGAGCAGCTCCGGCGAGAAGGCAAAGCAGAGAAGGCTGGGGTCGAGCACGGGGAGGCTGGATGCCGGCAGCGAGGAAGGACGGCGCGGCGCGGAGAGCTGGTGGTGGCGCTCCTGGACGCAGCGGGAGGAAGAGCATCCCGGCACTGCTCGGGAGGCGCGAAGCAGAGGCGCGGGGAGGGAGCCGCACGGAGAGGGAGGAGGGCACGGGGACCGGGACCGGGTCCGGCGAGGAGCTGTGGGCACCGGCGACTGCAGGCGACGGCGGTGCTCCCCGGGTCCGGTGAGGCGCTGTGGTCGCGCGAGGAGGCGGACGAACGGGCCAGGCGGCGGCGGACGACGGATGCGGGCGCGGGTGCTCGAGGGGCTCCTCTCCTCGAGCACTCGGGCGACGAGGATTTGGCGAGGAGGAGGCGCGGTCGCGGCCTGGTGCTGCAGAGGGAGGCGCACGGGATCGAGAGGGAGAGAGTGAGATGGGGACCGGGATGAGCGAGGGAGATGAGGGAGGAGGGAGAGCTGCACGCTGGGCGCTGCGTGCGGAGGGAGAGAGCGAGGGAGATGAGATCGGGCAAGGAGGGAGGAGAGGGGATCGAGGGGAGCGGCCGCGAGATCGGGCGCAGGGAGCTCGTCTCCCTGCTCGATGCGTGTGTAGGCGGCGCTGGCAGGGAACGAGGGGAGAGATGGGGTGCGGGCGCTGCGGCTAGGGTTAGAGGGGCACCGGCTGGGCCTTGGGCCGGCTTAGGTAGGAGGGTTAGGTGGGCTGCGGCTGGAGAGGCCGGTTGGGTCGGCCCATGTGGAGAGGAAATGGCCAGAGGCCTGGCTGGGCTTACCTCTCTCTTCTCTCTCTTATATTTACTTTAGCAGAAAAGCAAAAAGAGAGGAGAAAAGAAAAGGAGGGTTAGGGAAAGAAAATGCGCAAGGGGATAATCTCCTTGGGCTCACAAAAATATGCTCGTACCAAGAAAAATAGAAAGAGGCATGATTGAAAGATTAAATTCAAACTCATTTGATTTAAATTCAAATGATTTGAATAGGAAGTGAGGTTTGGGAAGGTCCAAAAATGTTCGGATTTTTGGTGGAGTTCCGGAAAATGATGAAATAATTTATGGGCAAGGTTGGAGACCAAGAAGTGAGATAACAAAGGCATGGAGAATTATTTGCAAGTGTGTTATGGTGATTTCCGGAACAATGGAATATTTTATAATATAGCTCCCTAAATATCGGGAGGGTATGTTATAAAGAGAAGTCACCATGTGAGTTCCCTCGGTTTAAATAGATCAAAAGATCTATGCAATTTACTTAGTTGAGGTTTTAAAAATTAATGATATGATGGCATGATGACATGAAGCAATGCACATGATGCAAGGATGAATGCAACAAATAAAACAAATCACACGACGAAACTCGGAGTAGCTGGAAGTCTTCTGGAGCGTCGGTCTCGGGGCGTTACAGGTATCTCTGGGCCCTCTCGGTAATGTTCATCACTATAAGCCTTGCAAGCAATGTGACTAATGAGTTAGTTAAGGGATGATGCATTACCGGTAACGAGATTGAACTAGGTATGAATATACCCACGATTTGAATCTCGGGCAAGTAACATACCGATGACAAAGGGAACGTATTATGTTGTTATGCGATTTGATCGATAAAGATCTTTGTAGAATATGTAGGAACCAATATGAGCATCCAGGTTCCGCTATTGGTTATTGATCGGAGATGTGTCTCGATCATGTCTATATAGTTCTCGAACTCGTAGGGTCTGCACGCTTAACGTTCAATGACGATTTGTATTATGAGTTATGTGTTTTGATGACTAAAGTTTGTTCGGAGTCCCGGATGAGATCACGAACATAACAAGGAATCTCGAAATAGTTGATAGGTAGAGATTGATATATTGGAAGGTTACATTCGGACACCAGAATGGTTTCGGCACCATATGAACTATGGTTTGGCAAGAAACCTAAGTTGTCGTCTTTTAAAGTTTGGGGCTGCGATGCTTATGTGAAAAAGCTTCAACCTGATAAGCTCGAACCCAAATAAGATAAATGTGTCTTCATAGGATACCCAAAGGAAACTGTTGGGCACACCTTCTATCACAGATCCGAAGGCAAGATATTCGTTGCTAAGAATGGATCCTTTCTACAGAAGGAGTTTCTCTCAAAATAAGTGAGTGGGGGGAAAGTAGAACTTGATGAGGTAATTGTACCTTCTCCCGAATTGGAAATTAGTTCATCATTCCAATGATTCCTACACCAATTAGTGAAGAAGCTAATGATGATGATCATGAAACTTCAGATCAAGTTCCTACCGAACCTCGTAGGTCAACTAGAGTACGGTCCGCACCAGAGTGGTATGGTAATCCTATTCTTGAAGTCATGTTACTAGACCATGATGAACCTACGAACTATCAGGAAGCGATGATGAGCCCAGATTCCGCGAAATGGCTTGAGGCCATGAAATCTGAGATGGGATCCATGTATGAGAACAAAGTGTGGACTTTTGTGGGCTTTCCCGATGATCGGCAAGCCATAGAAAATAAATGCATCTTCAAGAAGAAGACTGACGCTGACGGTAATGTTACTGTCTACAAAGCTCAACTTGTGTGCCAGTTGTGTGCCATGCCATGTAATGTTCCCCAACAAGTATGCCATGTTGTGTACCAAACCTGTTATGTACCTTGCCATGAGTTTGGCAAGGGGGTACAATTGTGATCCAGGAGTAGATCACTAGACAGCGGTCAAAATTATCCTTAGAGGACTAAGGAAATATTTCTCGGTTATGGAGGTGATAAAGAGTTCGTCATAAAGAGTTACGTTGATGCAATCTTTTACACCGATCCAGATGACTCTGAGTCTCAATCTAGATACTTATTGAAAGTGGGAGCAATTAGCTAGAGTAGCTCCATGCAGAGCATTGTAGACATAGAAATTTGCGAAATACATATGGATCTGAATGTGGCAGACCCATTCACTAAATCTCTCTCACAAGCAAAACATGATCACACCTTAGTACTCTTTGGGTGTTAATCACATAGTGATGTGAACTAGATTATTGACTCTAATAGACTCTTTGGGTATTGGTCACGTGATGATGTGAACTATCGGTGTTAATCGCATGACGATGTGAACTAGATTATTGACTCTAGTGCAAGTGGGAGACTGAAGGAAATATGCCCTAGAGGTAATAATAAAGTTGTTGTTTTATATTTCCTTATTCATTATAAAGGTTTATTATTCATGCTAGAATTGTATTGATCGGAAAATTAAATACATGTGTCAATACATAAACAAATAATGTGTCCCTAGTGAGCATCTACTAGAATAGCTCGTTGATCAAAGATGGTTAAGGTTTCCTAACCATGGACATGTGTTGTCATTTGATAACGGGATCACATCATTAGGAGAATGATGTGATAGACAAGACCCATCCATTAGCTTATCATAATGATCGTTCAGTTTATTGCTATTGCTTTCTTCATGTCAAATACATGTTCCTTCAACTATGAGATTATGCAACTCCCGTATACCGGAGGAATACCTTGTGTGCTATCAAACATCACAACGTAACTGGGTGATTATAAAGATGCTCTACATGTATCTCCAAAGGTGTTTGTTGAGTTGGCATCAATCCATATTAGGATTTGTCACTCCGAGTATTGGAGAGGTATCTTTGGGCCCTCTCGGTAATACACATCATAAGAAGCCTTGCAAGCAAAGTGACTAATGAGTTAGTTGCAAGATGATGTATTACGGAATGAGTAAAGAGACTTGCCGGTAACGAGATTGAACTAGGTATAGAGATACCGACAAGTAACATACCGTTGGACAAAGGGAACTACGTATGTTGTCATAATGGTTCGACCGATAAAGATCTTTGTAGAATATGTAGGAGCCAATATGGGCATCCAGGTTCCGCTCTTGGTTATTGACCGAAGAGGTGTCTTGGTCATGTCTAGATATTTCTCGATCCCGTAGGTTCCGCACGCTTAACGATCGTTGACGATATAGTGTTATATGAGTTATATGATTTGGTGACCAAATGTTGTTCGGAGTCCCGGATGAGATCACGGACATGACGAGGAGTCTCGAAATGGTCGAGAGGTAAAGATTGATATATAGGACGAGGGTATTTGGACATCTGAAGTGTTTCGGGTAGTACCGGGTACTTATCGGGTCACCGGAAGGTGTTCCGGGCACCCCTAGGCAAAGATATGGCCTTATGGGCCAAGTGAGGGACACACCAGCCCACAAAGGGCTGGTGCACCCCCATAGCTGGCCGATCCTAGGGGAGAAGGAAAGTGGAGACTAGGTTCCCCTTTCCTCCCCCTCCTCCTCCTTCCTTTCCCCTTTGAGAAAAGATGGCAGGGGGGGGCGCAGGTCACCGCCGGCCCCCCACCATCGCCAACCACTGCGCCTTCACTACCCCCATCATGCTCTACCTCCCATCGCTCCAGGCTGGTAGTCGTCTCCCGTCCTCTGCCTGGTGCACTGCCTCCCCATTCTCCAAATAGGCAGTGCTCCGCCTCCCCATTTGCCCAAGATCGAACGCCCAGGCCCAGATGGCGGCTGCCATCCCCAACCCTTGTGCGTCGTGCCGCCATCGCCAACTCCCGTCCTCTTCCACGGATGGTCGCCGCCTACCATCGTTTGACGTCTGGTGTGCTACCCCCATTCTCTTATTCTCTGTATGCTGCATAAGTGCAGAGTTAGTCACACCCACTTGTTCAGATTGTTGGTTTGAAGAACCGAAGCTCTACTAGCTGATTGTTTGAGTTATCTTCTGTAATATATTACAGGATTCTAATTTCCTTATATAAACATGTACTGGTTTGTTGTCTACTTTGCTTATATAAACATGTACTGGTACCGGAAGTAACATGAACTCGAGTTGTGCAACTAATTTGGTCTGTTTGGTTGGGACCAAAGACCGAATAGTGAAGAACCGAAAAGACCAAAATTATTTTGGTCTTCAACTATGGAAGGCTGAATTTTTGAAAGACCGAAAATACCGGATCAAACAAACCGAAAAGACCGAACGCCCGGGCTGAGGCGCAGGGCAAGGCAGGGGCCCTAGGGGACGGCGGCCAGCCCTAGGGCGCGCCTGGCTGCCTCCCCTCCCCTCCCACCTATATATACATGGGGAGGGGCGCCACACAGGGACACACAACATTGTCTTAGCCGTGTGCGGCGTCCCCGTCCACCATTTACTTCTTCGGTCATATTTTCGTAGTGCTTAGGCGAAGCCCTACGGAGATCACGTCACCATGCCGTCATGCTACCGGAACTAATCTACTACCTCGCCGTCTTGCTGGATCAAGAAGGCGGAGGACGTCACGGAGCTGAACGTGTGCAGAACGTGGAGGTGTCGTGCGTTCCGTACTAGATCGGTTGGACCGCGAAGAAAGTTCGACTACATCAACCGCATTGTGAAACGCTTCCTCTTATGGTCTACGATGGTATGTAGACACACTCTCCCCCTCTCGTTGCTATGCATCTCCTTGATAGATCTTGCATTGTGCGTAGATTTTTTTTTGTTTTCCATGCAACGTTTCCCAACAATGCCCACTTGCTTGGAATGATGAAGTGATTTGTGAACTATGAATTCTAATTAATAACTTGTGTAATTGGACCATTCTGTGTCGTGTTTCTGAACCATGTATTGCCATCTCATGATATTTTTATGTTTTGTGACTTGTAAACCATGTTTGTTGCTGAAATATGCTAATGTTTGTTGTTGAATGTTCTTGTTTAGCCATTGCGGAAATATACTTATGTTTTGGTGCCGAAATGCTATTGTGTTGTTGTTGTTGTTGTTGTTGTTGTTGTTGTTGCCTGCGAGTACAAAAGACTCGACGGGGTTGGGGATGTCAGAAAATTATCCCTGTGCACGAGTTCAGCCGTTTGTGGATGGGTACATGCTTCCGATTTTGTCACGGGGATGAGAATGGGTAAGCAAAACCCAGTGGGTTTCATCCCCATAGCATCTTGAGTCACACGTTCTTTTATCCAAATTCTATGATTTCTTTTAGTGTTATATGACTCAATAGGAAATGTCACTTTAATCATTCTATGTTTATTAATTATGCGTTCTGAGAATAATGCCGATCAAAGTGGCCC
Source organism: Triticum dicoccoides (assembly GCF_002162155.2). Classification (NCBI taxonomy): domain Eukaryota; kingdom Viridiplantae; phylum Streptophyta; class Magnoliopsida; order Poales; family Poaceae; genus Triticum; species Triticum dicoccoides. Next base: position 205,448,961 of record NC_041391.1, on the reverse strand, counting down.
TGAAATGAAATCACAAGTTTTATTTCTGAAGCAATACTCTTTGGTTCAAGCATGGGTCAATTTTTTTAAAGAGACATCCAAAGGGCATCTTATACCTGATAGTTATTTACCAAGGAAAAGAGTAGCTATTTTTTTTTAAAGAGACACCCAAAGATCATCTTATATCTGATAGTATTTATAAAAAAACAATAGGCAAACCATGGGAAAATAACTGGAGGTAGATCGACACAAAATAACTATCATGCGAAAACATACTAGCCTTCTTCTTTCTTCGATTATATGTCGTCCGACGTTAATTCAAAATTGCACAGAACCAAAAGTAAAGAAAAAGACAGTTGCAAACGCCTTCGCCGTAACAAGCTTCAAATATTAAATAACCACTCTCCCCTTGAGACGAGGTCTAAAAATCGCTCAAAATGCATCTATTGAAACATCACCACACACAAAATAGGTTTGTGATCCATCATCACCGGTCCAGAGCGTTGGAGAAACTGAGGAGGATTTTGAAGTCGTCACACCAGTGACTAGCCAATTGGTCTCTTTGAAGGACACACCAACTGCCAAGATCTGATGAGAGGCAACAAATATGAGGATACAAGAACTCACGGGCCCTTTGTCAATGTTGGATCTGACGTCGTCGAAATAGGAAGAGACAAGAGACCTTATTCAATACGACGTTGCCTCCACCACCTCATCGATGTCGCTAGGGGAACAAAATATAAGAAGAGAAATCAGAACAGATGAATGGATCTCCACTTCTCTTCATCTCTTGCCAGTGTTGAGGCCATCAAATGAGGAAGAGGAGCGAACCAAAAGGCATGGGGGAAAACTTAGAGCATCTCCAATTGAAGATGCAAATTTGGAGATGTAAAACAGGATATGTAAAAATTTACATCTCCAAAAAATGCTTTTTTACATCTCCAATAAAGAGGCAACTCCGACAGATGATGTATATTGGAGATATAAAAGAGCAACTCCAATAGATGATGCAAAATGGAGATGTAAAAACTAGTGGGCGGCGGCCGAATCAGGGCGGCAGCAACACAGCGAGATTCTGGGTGGTGGCATCGGGGCAACGTCTGCGCGGCACCTGTTGTGCGTGGGAGCGACGAAGGAGCGTCGGAGGGGCGGTGGGGTTGGTGCATCCGGACTACGGCGACACGAATCAGGGTGGCGGAGCAGCGGAGGTGCAGCGGCACAAGAGCACGATTCGAGGCGAAGAAAGGAGGTGGAGGGGCGTAGGGGCGGCAGGAGCTTGGATCTGCGGGCAGCCGGCTTCGCACGGCGGAATAAAGGTGGAGGCGGGCGGCGTTGCGCGCCTCCCCTACCTCCGACAGTGGGTCGAGGCTAGGAGCAAGCTCAGACCGGCCACGCCCGCGCCGTGGAAGCCATTTCGGCAGCTGGACCTCTGGCGAAGCTTCAATTCGAAGCAGCAGCCGAAATCGAATCGACGGCTGCGGGGAGCAGCCGACGCTAGTACGGCGAGGCAGGTGAAGGGGGACAGGCGGGCGGAGTGGCTGTGGGGCGGGCAGCCGTCGGGCCGGCGGCCTCGGTGTTGATTTTGGGCGAAATCGGCCGGCGGCGCCGTCGGGCGGGCGGGCATTGATCGCGCGGAAGCAGGCGGAAGACAGTTGGGCGGTTGGATCGCGGCCGGCAAATTTACATCTCCATCGTGAGGTGTTGCATTTTATATCTCTGGGTGGCGGAGATATAATTTTTTTACATCTACATCATATGTTGTACAAAGATTATTATTATTTTTTGACCTCAAAGATATAAAATCTAGTTTTTTTTGTATTTACATCGTGTATTGGAGATGCTCTTAGCTCGTTAGCTGCGGCGGCTACAGTCGAGAGAGGCTGCTTGAGACGGCGGTTACTTCTGGGAACCGTGGCATGTGCCAAATTGATGTTAAGAACCGTGCTAAATACAAAATCCAGTCACCGTTGACTTCACGTGTTGCTCAACTCCGAAGACGACGAGGTAAAAAAACGAAGAAGAAATGATCAGTATGACACGAGCAGGACAGGCGTACAGCCCACTAGCCCAGGACGCTGCCGGGCCGTCGTCGTGATCCAGTTGCTCTCGGAGACTCGGACGATGCAGGTCTCGCGGGAAGGCTCTGCGCTGCAGTCGTGGCCGGTCGCAGTCTGTGTACGACTGACCGACCGCGACGGGGTTTCCTATTTAGCGCTGCAGGCGCCCGTTACAGTGCAATTTGCAAACGGGCGCCTGCAGCAGTCCAAGCTGGGCCGGCCCACTTAGTTTTGCGAAAACGTTAAAAAGTGAGAGAACTGAGAATTGAACCCACGCCGGACTCCTTACGATGGCTGCGCTCCACCCACTACGACATCGCGCTTGTTGTGTGCTAAGTTCAGTCGCTCTTTCTTTTTATTTTGTTTTTTCTGGTTCACGAATTCTTGACGGTTTTATTCGTTTTTCCCTTTTTTTCTTTCTTTTTTTGCTATTTTAATGCGTGAGTTTTTAAAAGAATGTCATGCTTTTCTAAATCGTTTTACTTTTTCAGATCACATGAACTTTATTCAAATTCGATGAACTTTTTCCAGATTACATGAACTTTTTTCAAATTTGGCGAACTTTTTCTGAATTCGATGAACTTTTTTAAAATTTGATGAACTTTTTTCAAATACGATGAACTTTTTTTAAATGTGATGAACTTTTTTTTGAATTCGATGAACTTTTTTTCGAATCCGATGAACTTTTCTTCGAATTTGGTGAACTTTTTTCGAATTCAATGAACTTTTTCTTCAAAATCGATGGACCTTTTTCATTTTTTTGAACTTTGCTTAAAATTTGATGAACTTTTTTTTCGAATTTACTTTTTCTTCAAAATCAATGATTTTTTTTCCAGATTCATGAACTTTTTCTCAGATTCGATGAACCTTTTCCAGTTTTGATGAACTTTTCTCAAATTTGATGAACATTATTTTTCAGATTCAATGAACTTTCTTCAAATTTGATGAATTTTAAAAAACTCAATGTTTTTAAAAAAACTGAATGTTTTTAAAAAAACTCGTGCATTTTGAAAAAAGTTTCTTTGATTTTTTTTCAAAAGGTGCACATATTTAGCAAAAAAGGAAAGAAAGAAGGCGAACAAAACCAATACATAAAAACAGAAAAAAAAACAGTTTGCGGGAGTCTGGGGTTCGCGAGCTACGGGAAGAATGAAAGGAAGCAGACGAAAATTATAACCATTGGTCGGTTCATGGCGTAATGGTTGGTGCAAACGTGAATGGTTCGTGAGGTCCAGTGTTCGAGTCTTGTTACTCGCTTATTTTTTTTGCACTTTCTGGCAGAAAGGAAAAAGACAAATGGGCCGGCCCGTTTCGCGCCCCTGCGAGCGCCAGCTTCTCTAATCGGCGCTAACAGCGCCGACTAGGAGCTCCCCACTTTGAATGCGATTCCGCTAGTCTTCGCGTCGTGCGCGCGTATATCTACGTGGGCTGGATATACGTGTACTTTGGCACGGCTCTGCACCTTCTTTTCTTCCGAAATATTCTTTGATGCTTTGAAAAAAAAAATCAAGGCCACCGTGTATGAGTCTAGCGCTCTTCTTTTTGTGCGACCAAAGGCGATCCCGTGCTCGTCCACGGCACTTCGCACGTTAAGTCAGGGGCACGACCGCGACTGCGAGTTTAATTGTGTGGATATAAATCGCCGAGTAATCGCCGTGCTCTTGTTTTATTTGTTGAGTGAAAGTCAACATGCAGCCTATGCGTTCTGGTCATCTGGGTGCTCAAGCACCAAACTGGTAGTATTGTCATTTCCACACCAACATGTGTGGATCTTTTTTTTCTGGGTAAGATGGTCCATTTTTCAGGTAGGGTGATCCCTAATTTCGTACGTGTTTTTTTAGGGGTTTGTGTGTGCATTTAGGCCTTCTTTAGATCATATGATAGGAATGAACAAAATCGTACGAAATGAGATGACATTATCTCAATCCTATAAGTAAAGAGATGTCACTTGGGTAGGAATTTTTTCATTGTATTTTTTCCTTGAAATGTGGAGATTTGGTTCGTAGCGTAAATAGGAATAGAAATCTATTCCTACAAACCAATGGACTTACTTATTCGAAAAAAGAAACAATGGACTTACTGCTACACAAGTTTTATCTTTTGAAATTTCTACAAATTCCTCTGAATTAAAGGAGTCCTAGGCTCCTGTACGAAGAGACTTAAGAGCTTGCTGGGTCTACACTTAGATTGGGTTCTTTAAAGGTGTTCCGCAACTTCGCAGGTGAGTCCGGTCCAAGGTAGCGGAGCGAGAGCGAGCGTCGTAGACGAAGTAGCCGAACACGCAAAGTAGATGAACACAGGGAAGTATGGAGGAGACTATCTTTATTAATCAATGATCAATTGTTACAATGATTGTTTCTCGTCTCTTTATATAGGGGCAGGGGATCAAGAGATAAGTACCCACATAACATAAAGTGTGGAACCGAGAGGGGCTATCCCGTGCGATTCGCACGTAGCCGCCGGCTCCCACGACGTGGGCCGGTTTCCCAACACTCCCCCTTGGGTAATTATCGGTATATCCATGTCTCAAAACTCCGAAAAACCCAGTGCGAAAAAATATGGAGAAATAGCACACAATATACGTTGTTGTATTGCACGAATTGCCTCGTCAAAAACCTCGTGTGAGAAACGTGAGGAAAACTCACTAAAGGTGAGGGAGTCCTGGATAAGGGGGTATCCGGACAGCCGGACTATATGCTTTGGCCAGACTGTTGGACTGTGAAGATACAAGATTCAAGACTTCATCCCGTGTCCGGATGGGACTCTCCTTTGCGTAGAAGACAACCTTGGCGATTCGGATGATAGATCTCCTTCTTTGTAACCGACTTTGTGTAACCCTAGCCCCCTCTAGTGTCTATATAAACCGGAGAGTTTAGTCCGTAGGACAACAACAATCATACCATAGGCTAGCTTCTAGGGTTTAGCCTCTTCGATCTCGGGGTAGATCAACTCTTGTAATACTCATACCATCAAGATCAATCAAGCAGGAAGTAGGGTATTACCTCCATCGAGAGGGCCCGAACCTGGGTAAAACATCGTGTCCCCTGCCTCCTGTTATCATTAGCCTTAGACGCACAGTTCGGGACCCCCTACCCGAGATTCGCCGGTTTTGACACCGACATTGGTGCTTTCATTGAGAGTTCCGTTGTGCCGTCGCTATAAGGCTTGATGGCTCGTCTTGTTGTCAAGGACAACATCACCTCTGGGGAAGCCCTGGCTCTAGGCCAAACCCTCCGACTAGGCGGCTTTGTCATGACCGCCCGATCGGCTGTCGCGCCGACGATGACTTCTCGGGTCATCAAAAATAGCCTCCATGTAAATTCGGAACTCGCCGAACAGATGGATCCAATGGAGCTCTCCTCCCTTAATGAGCTCTTGGATTGCATCGCTGCTCTGGGAGTCGCTACAGAATATGATCGGATTGGGTCTAAACCTGACCAAAGGGATATTAAATCCCCACCGGTCACCCATGAGATAGCGGTAGTGGAAGAGCCGCACATAGATTATCCCTCCACTTTGAGGACGAACTATGTTCGGATTACCGAGCTCCCTGAGTCGGATACCCGTTCGCGGGAGGACATGACCCAGACCCCGATCTTAGAATCAGGCAGCGGGCCAGAAAAATTGGGCAACATCCCGGAGTCCGAGCTGTCAAGCCCAGAAGCTCCTCTGCCCCTGGGTGTCAGATCGGGTCAAAATTCGGATTTAAAAACACCCGCCCACCCAGACTTATGCCATCTAGCCCATATCAGACAAGAGCCCCAAGAGACGGTACATCGCTACTCGGCCAGATTCCTCCTCATGATAAACGAGTTCAAGGACTGTCGCGAGGAAGACGCAATCTCACCTTTCTGTAAAAATTGCACAAACAAAGGGATCTTCAACGCCATAAATCGTCGTGACATAGTACACTTTGCCGACTTAGCGGCCATAGTACAGAATTACTGTGCGATGGAAAGTGCCTGGAAAACCCAAACAGACTTCTGGGATAATCCGGCTCTCACTAAACCCTTCGTCCGAACTAAAAGGGTAAACTCTCGTAAGTTACCCGATCCAATTCCCAAAAAAGCAAAGCCCGCTCCAGGGCGTGGAACCGTATTGGAAGAATGGCTCAATGGGCCATGCAAAATTCACAGCACGCCGGATACCACGCCAACACATAGCCTTAGAGCATGTTGGATACTCCGGCAGGTAGCAAAAAGCGGCGAGGATCTCCTTGTAAACTATAAAGCAGAGCAATATCCCGCCGAAGACAACAATGCGGTACTGACAGTCTTCGAGACTTTCAGCTCAAACAAAAGGCGCAAGCGAGCTCATCGAAGTTTCGTCAAAGTCTGACACGTGCAGAAATAAATCCATGGAGCGACACTGCTATAACCTTCAGTGCTAGTGACGAACCTCAATTCCAAACAGTCCGGGCACCAGCCGCTTTGGTCCTTAGCCCAATCGTGGACGGCTTCCAGCTCACTAAAGTACTCATGGACGGCGGAAGCGGATTAAACCTCATCTACGAAGAAACCCTTAAAAAGATGCAAATTGACAAAAGCCGCATTGAGCAAAGCAGCACGACCTTCAGGGGAATCATCCCTAGTCGGGAGGCACGGTGTGCGGGAAAAATCACACTGGATGTGGTATTCGGCACGCTGGAGAATTATAGGTCCGAAGAAATCACGTTCCAAGTGGCCCCGATCAGCAGCGGATACCACGCCCTTTTAGGGCGGGATGCATTCATGAGCTTTCAAGCCATACCCCATTACAGGTACATGAAGCTCAAAATGCCCGGACCAAATGGAATCATCACTCTAGTTAGTGACCCGGACGTCGCACTCCGCGCCGAAAATAAAACTGCCGCACTAGCCCTGGAAGCATTATCCGAAGCCCTAGCGGCCGAAGAACTAACAACGCTGCATGTCACAGTGGACAGAGACGATGTGATACTCGACAAGCGACCCAAGTCCACCTCTTTCAAGCCCACGGACGAGATAGTCAAATTCCAGGTCCACCCAACGGACCCCACAAAGACAGCTTCCATTGGGACATAGTTGAGCCCAACAATGGACGCCGCACTGTGAGACTTCCTGCGCGAGAATTGGGACATTTTCGCCTGGCATCCTTCAGACATGCCGGGCATCCCACGCAGGCTGGCCGAACACAGCCTCAATATACTGAAAGGATACAAGCCAGTCAAGCAGACTCTTAGGCGCTTTTCAGAGCCTAAGAGGCAAGCCATGGGAGAAGAGCTAGCCAAGCTACTTGAGGCCGGATTCATCAGAGATATAAACCATTTGGATTGGCTAGCAAACCTGGTAATGGTACCAAAGAAGGACAAATCATGGCGCCTATGTGTCGATTTCAAAGACCTCAACAAGGCCTGCCCTAAGGATCCCTTCCCCCTCCCTCGCATTGACCAAATCATCGACGCCACCGCAGGACATGACTCACTATGTTTCCTCGACGCATACTCCAGATACCATCAGATAAATATGGCAAAATCCGACCAAGCCGCAACGGCCTTCATAACGCCATATGGCCCCTTCTGTTTCAACACTATGCCTTTTGGGCTTAAAAATGCCGGTGCAACCTATCAACGCATGATTCAGACATGCTTGGAGAAGCAAATCGGCAAAACTGTGGAGGCATACGTGGACGACGTGGTCATCAAAACAAGACACGTCGAAACTTTAATAGATGACTTGAGACTCACGTTCGACAACCTCCGAACATACGACATCAAGCTCAACCCGGAAAAATATGTTTTCGGCGTACCATCCGGGAAGTTGCTCGGCTTCATTGTTTCCAATAGAGGAATCGAAGCAAATCTGGCAAAAATCCGAGCTCTATCGCAGTTGGCTATCCCAATAGACCTCAAGCAAATCCAGAAATTAACTGGATGCATGGCCGCCTTAAGCCGCTTTATCTCCCAATTAGGAGAAAACGCACTACCTCTCTATCGCCTCCTTCGACGCACCGAACACTTCGAGTGGACGGATGCGGCCACGGCCGGACTGGATGAAATAAAGACCCTATTGGCCAGCAATCCAGCCCTGACCGCGCCAAATACTGGCGAATCTATGCTATTATACATAGCCGCAACACACCAGGTTGTAAGTGCAGTGCTCGTCGTCGAACAGGAAGCAGACGGACACAAGTTCCTGCTCCAAAGGCCGGTATATTACGTGTCCACTGTCCTCACTCCATGCAAATCCCGATACCCACACTATCAGAAGATAGCATACGCGGTCTTCATGGCATCCTCGAAGCTACGACACTACTTCCAAGAGTGCTCGATTATGGTGGCCTCAAAAGTACCACTGAATGACATAATAAACAACCGTGACGCCACGGGCGGGATTGCTAAATGAGCTATCGAGCTCCTTCCGTTTGACATAATATACAAACCACAACGGGCCATTAAGTCGCAAGTACTGGCCAACTTTGTCGCCGAATGGACAGAAGCCGAACCCCTAAAGAGTACGGCGCGTACTGCAGTTGGATCATGCACTTCGACAGCTCTAAAATGTTGGCCGGATTGGGAGCGGGGGTAGTCCTGACATCCCCCACCGGAGACATGGTCCAATACGTACTCCAAATATTATACACAGACTCCAACAATGCAGCCGAATATGAGGCTCTGTTGCATGGTCTTCGGATGGCAGTCTCTATGGGCATTCAGTGCCTAGAAGTGCGCGGGGACTCGAACATCGCAATATCACAAATAAACGGAGACTTCGATGCCAAGGATCCAAAAATGGCGGCCTACCGTAATGTCGTCCTGAAAATGTCAGCTCGGTTTGAAGGGCTCGAATTCCACCATGTGGTCCGAGAAAACAACCAAGCGGCGGATATTCTCGCCCGCATCGGCGCTAAACGCGACCCCGTCCCACCTAATATATTCTTGGAAAGGCTGTTCAAGCCATCTGTGGTATGGGAAGGGGAGACCGGCAACACCAGTCCGGCTCCGAACACAACCCCGGATTCCGAACCATCTGATGTAATCGGGGGCTCCGCCATCGAAATAACACCTTTGGCCCACGAAATCATGGCCGGTATCGCCCCGTGGACCGAACCCTTCTTGGCCTACCTAAATAGGAAAGAGCTCCCCGAGGACCAAAATAAAGCACGTTGTATTGTGCGGCGTTCCAAGGACTACAAAGTCCATGAGGGAGAGCTCTATAAGAAAAGTGCCACCGGAGTGCTCCAAAGATGCATCTCCGAAGAGGAAGGGCGGCAACTCTAGGGTGAAATCCATGCCGGACTTGGCGGACACCACGCTGCAGCCCGGGCACTTGTCAGCAAAGCCTTCTGTACATTTTTTTATTGGCCGACAGCCCGGGCAGATGCACAGGACCTTGTCCAATATTGCGTCGGTTGCCAGCTTTTCGCCGATCAGAGCCATATGCCCCCTACCGCTCTCCAAACAATCCCCATAACTTGGCCCTTCGCGGTCTAGGGGCTGGATTTGGTCGAACCTCTTAAAGGGGGAAGCCATAAGAAAAAATACTTATTGGTCATGGTGGACAAGTTCATCAAATGGATAGAAGCCAAACCAGCTAAAATGGCTGAATCCGGACCAGTGATAGATTTCATGTCAAGGGTTGTACACCGTTACGGTGTCCCCCACAGCATCATCACTGACAATGGCTCAAACTTCACGGCAGATGAAGTGAAAACTTGGTGCGACAACATGCGCATTAAGCCAGATTACGCATCCCTCTATCATCCCCAAACAAACGGTCAAGGCGAATGTGCAAATGGTCTCATCATGAGCGGCATCAAACCCAAACTAGTGCGATCCCTGAAGGAATCGGACACGCACTGGGTCGAGGAGCTCGACTCCGTACTCTGGGGGCTGCAGACCACGTCGAATCGTACCACCGGATATACACCATTTTTATGGTGTACAGCGCAGAAGCAGTTCTGCCTTGCGACATAATCCATGACTCACCTCGCGTGCGCATGTACGAAGAGAAGGAAGCCGAGCTAGATCGGAAGGACAACTTAGATGCTCTGGAGGAGGAAAACGACGTCGCAAAAGCCCGTTCCGCATTCTATCAATAGCAGGCTCGAATATATCGAAGCAGAGAAGTGTGGGCCAAAACTTATAACGTTGGCGAACTCGTTCTACGCCTACCGGAGAAGAAGAAGGACAAGCTCAAACCCAAGTGGGAGGGTCCCTTCACCATTGATAAAGTTCTCACCAGAGGAGCGTACCATCTGCGCAATGCATCCGATAACAGACATGAGCCGAACCCATGGAACGTGGCCAGACTCCGAAGATTCTACGCCTAGTGCCGAACTCAGTGTTCGTCTCCTTACCTCCGCTCTTTCAATTATGTTCTCCTTTTTTCCTTTCTCGCCCTTTTTACCTTCTTCACACAAGGTACTAAATACTATGCGGATGCTTGAATCGCTCAGGCCACACTATGTGTGCTCACCATACCTGGGGGCTTCCTATATGAAAGCTAAATATAATTACGTTTATGGCTTCCTGCCTACCACATATGCGTCCTTTTCCATATGTGCCTTTTCTTCGCCATTATATGCATCGATATGACTTAAGTTTTGGCCATGCTGGGTTGCCTGGATCTTGTGTTTATGCCCTACGTTCCCGTTAATTCGGCTAGGGCATAAGGGGAGCACCTCTGCGATTGTTACTACCGGTTCAGCCGGATGTGTACCTCAGACTGGATGAAGTAGAAAGCTAGCATTCTTGAGGGAATATTCGGTCGGTGAACAAAAGATGTTTCTTTCGTTTATTACAACGTAAATCCCCAGATGTTTTGTATCCTGCACTTCTGTTCGCAGTTCGGACATGCACATCGATGCATGCGTACCCAGGAAAAGGAACCCCTAACGGAACCATTCTCTCTGGAAGATGTTTCTTACTACCCATGTAATATAACATAACTAGTTGGGTACTTGTCTGTTCAAGCACTAATGACCCCTACGCCTGGTTTCCACGCATACCCCGGTTTTACATAACTGAGCGGGTATTCGCATACACCCTGGACTGTCGGGTCCGGGGGCTGAAGCGAAAAGGTCCACCATGACAAATGATTTTTAATCCGGCTAGGGACTACAAATGTCCATTGAATTACATAGTCACTTGGACTGGCTATATTATTCCTCTATACCATCCAACAGGATGTCTAACCTACAATCATGTTGGGAATACTTTGCGGCTAACGCTACTTGGTCATACACCAGACTCACGGGAATCTCTTGCCCATCTGGCCCCACCGGTCCGACTTCGTCCATATGGTTCGGGTCAGCCTTGGAGTATCGTGTCTTCACCATGGCCTAGGCTTCCCTTGCACCTTGTCGACAGGCTGACACCTTCCATAACCGGAACCGCCGCCGTGCTCCTTTGAGCATATCCATGAGCTCCCCATGCCTCCTGGCAGGGAAGCGGATGGCCACAAGGCCTGGGCAATACCCTGCATCACCTGTCGAGCTCGTCCGTGCAGTTGTGAGAGATCTTGCAGCAAATCGCCTGTAGACCCGGGCATCTCCTCTTCAGGACGGCCCGTCAGCATACCTACAGACATAATTCTATTAATACGCCTCCTCGCTGAACTGTACTGCAGTTCGTTTAAGCACTTACCATAAATGCCGCGACGAAGCCTCATGTTCTCCTTCACGGAGTCCACAAGCTGAGCTCGAACATCTGCTAATTCGACGCCCAGCCGGATGTTGGCATCTTGGAGATTGTTTTTCTCCTGCCTAACTTGTGTAAGCACACGCTCGCCAGCATTTAGCTGTCTTCGGAGATGTGACTCACTATCTTTTATGACCTCCGGATTCTCTCCAGGATTGTCTGCAGAATCTTGTGTTAGACTTATAAATCAAGCCACATACTAACTGGTATACGTCCTTAAAATTTCTCTATTGAGAAAAGTATTACCAGATGAGGCCTTCTGGGATTCCTCTAGTTTGGCAACTGCGGCCCTCAGCTGGGTGCTGCACTCCTCTAGCTCCTGAGTTAAATGGGTATTCTTCTCTACAAGAACCTGTGCATACAATGATCCTTAAAGCAGTTGTTCCACCTGTTTCAAGTCTCAGGGGCTACTGTTATACACACTTATCAAATTTTCTTACCCGTATATCCTTTCCATACTGGTCCATCGCTCGGGCGAGTCCATCTTGGGCAGCTCGGATGTATGCGTCTCCTGAATTGAAGGCATTGAATGCCTCTTCGAAAAAAATACCATTGAAGAGTATGGCCCGTTGGTGCCGATGATTCATGGCACTCTCTACTTCAGAATTTGTGGCGGAGAGCCTATCTGCATCCTCAATCGGGGGACAATTCGGCATCGTCCCCACATTAGCCTCCTCTCTTGCAGCCGGTCCTGGAATCCGGCTGGTGGAGGCGTGACCGGCAGGATCTCCGGATATAGTACGACGACTACTCTTTCTGCCAGGACACGATGGACGCCATTACATTTCAAAAATGATAATCGCAGAGCGGGTTTTAATTATACCTCTGCAACGGCATTTGAACCTAACCGCCTTCCTATTGAGCCTGCCTGGCCCGGATGCACTTTGCTGATGAGCCCCTAGGGGCTTGGCGCCGCATTCCGATGGTCGTCTCTATAAAAGTATGATAGTTGTACACAAGGCATGGTATAAGGAAGGAATCCTATTCAAAGGTTAGGGCTTCAACTTTGCTTACACGCGACGCAGGGAGCAGTCTGGGGTAGTCGACAATAATGGCCACCAAGGTGCTGTCATAGCTTTCCTGATAAAATGTCCCATCGACAAGCTCCACAGATATATCCGGATCTTCTTTGAGTCCGGGGTCGACGGCCCGACCAGGATCCTCTGGCTGTGGGGAGGGGTTGTTGAAATCTTCCACGGCCTTCCTCAGTTCCTGTTTAGAAATGTCAAGATAAATGATTGTGATGAAGGATGCAAGAACAAATAGAGTTGAGTAAAGAGTAACGACTTACCCAGCTTGGTGAGTTGTACATGGAAAATCCATCCCACGGTTTAATGCGGAGGAACTCCTCTTCTTCTCCTTTATATAAATCAGACAGTATTTTCGCCAGAGTGGTGGCGGAGTCCGGACCTTTATGATCGCAGCAGGTGGCATCGTCTTCCCCGTTGAAGTGCCACATGGGCTTCCCCCGATATTGAAGTGGTTGCACCCCCCGCATTATGCATATTGATATAACTTCGACTATTGTCAGTCCTGATTGGGCCAGTGTCTTTATCCTACCCATCAGGAAGTGAACTTCTCTATCTTCTTCCTCCTGGGGGCTCCGAGGGCGCCAACTTTGGCATTTCTTCAGTGGAGCATTATTAAACTCAGGAAGGCCCGTCGGATTGGGTACGGAAGGGGAACATCATCTACATAAAACCACTCCGAGGGCTAGTCTTCGGATGCCTTCTTTGGAGTGCCGGACAGGTATCCGGTCTGGGCGACGCGCCATATTTCGGCTCTGCCCACTTGATATATAGATCCCCCTGATAACGAGGGACAAGGCAGAATAACTTCTTCCATAACCCGAAGTGAGCCTCGCAGCCCAAGAATAACTCACAGAGGGCAAATATGGGACGAGGCATACCCGCTTGTAGAACTCCAGGGTAAAGTTATGCAACTAGAGGTCATAGAACTCCAGGAGCCCGCGGAGGAATGGGTGGACTGGAAACCCGACGCCTCTTAGCAAATATGGGACGAGGCATACCCGCTCCCCCTGAGATGGGTTAGGAGATCTCTCCGCTTGCGCCCCGCCATTATAGGTGGCTAGTCCGGCTCGGACGGGGACCATGTACGCGGGTGGAAGAAACCCTTGGGTCTGCAACTCTACTAAACGGCTGTGGGGGACATAACATTTTTCCCAATCACCTGGCTTAGACATAAGGGAGCGAGAAGAGGAGCTGCGGCGGCCAGCCATGGTGGAATGGTTTTTTTCGGATGCGCTCTATCGAATGCTTGCTTGAGGGAAGAAGGTGAGATTTGGATCTGAGGATCCCCCGTCTCTTCAAATAGACGGTTCGCCTGCAGGGTCAGGGTGGCAAATGTAAAAATGCCCCAGCCCCTCGTATTCGCTTGACACGTGGAGATGGCCATTATTGAGGAACAGAAGCTGAGGAACACAACGATGGGAAGCCGGACACTGCTCACTACAACAGGTACTCTGGATTTGGAGAAGAACCCGCCTTGTAATGCCGAAGACAATCTGCGCGCCGGACTCATCGTCATTGAAGCCTAGTTCGGGGGCTACTGAGGGAGTCCTAGATTAGGGGGTATCCGGACAGCTAGACTATATGCTTTGGCCGGACTGTTGGACTATGAAGATACAAGACTCAAGACTTCGTCCTGTGTCCGGATGGGACTCTCCTTTGTTTAGAAGACAAGCTTGGCGATTCAGATGATAGATCTCCTTCTTTGTAACCGACTCTGTGTAACCCTAGCCCCCTCTGGTGTCTATATAAACCGGAGGGTTTAGTCCGTAGGACAACAACGATCATACCATAGGCTAGCTTCTAGGGTTTAGCCTCTTCGATCTCGGGGTAGATCAACTCTTGTAATACTCATATCATCAAGATCAATCAAGCAGGAAGTAGGGTATTACCCCCATCGAGAGGGCCCGAACCTAGCTAAAACATCGTGTCCCCTGCCTCCTGTTACCATTAGCCTTAGACGCATAGTTCGGGACCCCCTACCCGAGATCCGCCGGTTTTGACACCGACACAAGGGAAAAAGAGTACAATCCACTCAACCATCAAGTTGAGTACTCAATCATCAGGATCGAGATTTTAACGACGAGTTTGTGAAGTTTCTCCCCCTGAACCTTGCATCTCTCTAAGTTTCATCATACCGATTCCATGCACACACCTCTCTAAGGTTGATGCCGGTAACGATTTAGTGAACATATCAGCAAGATTGTCACAGGACTTAGTATGCAAAACTCTCGCCTCGTTCAACGGCTGTAGCTCATGTGCATAGAAGAACTTGGGACTAATATGCTTTGTGAGGTTACTCTTCACATAACCCATCTGGACTTGTGCAACACAAGCAACATTATCTTCATAGATAATGGTAGGGGTTTGTATGGTGTTCAGCCCACATGTCTGCTGAATGTGACCGATCATCCGCCGAAGCGATACACATTCTTTTGACGCTTCAAATAGTGCCATGACTTCCGAGTGGTTCGTGGAAGTCGACACAAGAGTTTGCTTGGACGATTTTCAGGAAAACGCGGTTCCACCACAAAGGAAAACATATCCAGTCTGTGATTTGCAATCATGCGGGTCCGATAGGTACCTAGCATCGGCATAGCCTATAATAGATAGGTCTTGATTCTTTTTATAAAACAGGCCAAGATCTTTGGTCCCTTGCAGGTAACAGAAGACGTCCTTGACACCTTTCCAATGTCTTTTGGTAGGTTCAGAACTGTACCTCACAAGCTAACTGACGGCGAACGCAATATCTGGCCA
Organism: Triticum dicoccoides; assembly: GCF_002162155.2. NCBI lineage: Eukaryota > Viridiplantae > Streptophyta > Magnoliopsida > Poales > Poaceae > Triticum > Triticum dicoccoides. The sequence continues at coordinate 205,433,482 of NC_041391.1, read as the reverse complement.
TGTATAGTTTGCGAGGTACATGACTGCTCCAACTGCACTCAGGTAAGGAACCTCTGGTCCCAGAGTTTCCTCCCCCTCTTCCTTTGGCCTGAACGGGTCCTTGCTGGCTATAAAGATCTCCCGACCATCGGGGTCTTAGAAGGATATGCCTTATCAAATCCAAATCTTTCCAACACCTTCTGGGTGTAGGTCGACTGGTGCACTAGAATCCCATCAGGGGAATGTTCAAGTTGTAGACCTATACAGAACTTGGTTTTACCCAAATCCTTCATCTCGAATTACGACATCAGGTAGGAACTCACTTCCTCAATATCCTCAGGCGTATCGATTATGTTTAAATCGTCCACGTACACCGAGATTATACAGAATCCATATTGGGATCGCCGTATGAAAACACATGAGCAATCTTTATTGCTCGTGTAGCCCTTTTGATGAATGAAATCGCTTAAGTGATTGTACCACATTCTACCAGACTGTCTGAGTCTGTACAGTGCCTTTTGAAGTTGAACACTGTATAGACCCCTAGATGCTCTATCATGGTTCGGAACAGGGATACCTTTTGGAACCTTCATGTATATGTTTGAATCCAAGTTACCATACAGGTAAGCAGTGACAACATCCATTAGTTTCATTTTCAAGCCCATGTTTACTGCCATCGAGATCAAGTATCTAAAGGTAACTCCATCCATGACCGGGGAATAAGTCTCCTCAAAATTGACATCTGGTCGTTGAGTGAACCCTTGAGCAATGAGCCTTGCTTTGTACCGTACTACCTTATTATTTTCATCTCTCTTTCGAACAAAAACCCACCTATGGCCAATAGGGAGAATGTGGGGAGGAGTTCGACAAACTAGTCTGAACACCTTCCTTTTGTTGAGAGATACTAATTTAGGAGTAATTGCCTCCTGCCAATCTTTCCAATCCGAACTTTTCTTGCAATCAGCGTGCGTGTAAGGCTCAAGGTCGAGATCTATGATTGAGGTTTTTTTTGTAGCAAAGTTACTGTCAATAATCACCATTGCTCGGTTCAGGGACTTCCCCGTATAAATATAATTTATGGCCATTTCATCATGGAGCGCATCCGGCGCAAACACTTGCTCTACCAAATTTCCCATTATGGGAGCAAGGTCCTTTAAATTTCCTGCGCCGATGTGTGCGCTCACATCTCCGCTGGGTGTTTCCCCTATGGGAAAGTTGAAGTCCGGAATTTTCTTGCACACAATTTTCCGTACTTGTGCCAGGTCTCAACTGGCTCCCCATTGCAATTTGAGGTACTTTGGCGACAGGCTGTAATAAATCTCTCTTATCCTTTTTCGTTAGGCGTCCCCAAGTACTTGGGATTTGAGTAGTCGGATCTCTCGTTCTTTTAGGCCTTTGGACAGGAGCGGGTATACCATCATTTTTCTTCGGTATTTCAACCATTTCCAGTGCATTGTGCGCGTGCACATGCGATTTTCTCATAGTCTTTGAGTCACTAAAGTGGTCAAGCAGTTACTTTGCTAAAGGCTGCAAATATATTATCTTTTGGACTTCTCTCTCAGTCTCAGCAGTGCGTAATTTCTCGACTTTTAGCATCAAGGGGTTGATTATCTCCCCCTAAAGTTGGGAAAAAATCCTTGTCAAAAGTGCAATCAGCAAAATGACTCGTGTGACAGTCACCTGTCGTGGGGTCCAGATACCTGATTATGGACACAGTCTCATAACCAACATATATCCCCGACTTATGGAGTGGGCCCATCACCAATCGCTGAGGTGGTGGTATTGGTACATATACCTGGCAACCGAAACTACGAAGGTGGGAAATTTTCGGTGCCGACCCTTGCGCAAGTTGAACAGGAGAGTGGATGTTCTAGGCCGATGGTCTAAAGTTGATGAGATTGGCCACGTGTAACACCGCGTGGCCCCAACATGTAGTTGGTAAATTACAACCCTGAAGGAGCGGTCGGTCAATGAATTTAATTCTCTTAATCAATGCCTCAGCAAGTCCATTTTGTGTATGAACATGCGGTACCGAGTGCTCAACTTTGATTCCCATTGCCATGCAATAATCATCAAACGCCTTTGAAGTAAATTCTCCAGCGTTGTCCATTCAAATAGACTTTATACGATAATCAGGGAAATTATTCCTCATTTGTATGATCTGAGAGATCAACTTTGCAAAGGCATGGTTCCGTGTTGACAGCAGGCAAACATTGAACCATTTAGAGGAAGCATCAATGAGCACCATGAAGTACTGAAACGGCCCCATGAGGGGCTAAATTGGACCACATATGTCCCCTTGGATACGTTCCAAGAACGCGGGGATTTCATCCCTCACCTTGAGCGGCGATGGCCTAATGACTAACTTCCCCTCAGCGCATGCGGAGCACACAAAATCATCGGGATTCGGGAAGTTCTTTATGTTAACATTATGAACATGCGAGTTGTTAATTATATTTCCCATCATACTAAGTCCGGGGTGGCCTAACCTATCGTGCCCGAGGCAGAAGAGTTCAGAGCCTCTAAAAACGGTCTTGAGGATAGTGTACACAGGTGATGCTAGTATTTTAGTGTAGTATAGCCCTGTGTCAAATGAAGGAAGCCTTTCAATAACATGTTTACCCCTTGCATCCCACTTTGTGATGAGTAGGCACTCCTTGTCATTTTCATCATCAGTCTCAATATGGAAACCATTAGCGCGGATGTCTCTAAAGCTCAAAAGAGTACGAGTCGACTCCGAGTACAACAACTCATCATTAATGATCAAAGTTGTTCCCATAGGAAGTATGATACTAGCTCGCCCAGAGCCAACTATATTCGAACCGCAGCCAGCGATTGTCATAATACTTCCCGGAGATTTTTTAATTGACTCAAAGTACTTAGTTTCTCGTAAAATGGTATGTGCTGTGGTGCTATCGGCAAGGCACGTTTCCTCCATTCGGGTGCCACACACGTTCTAAAATATGACATATAATTAAAGTAATCAGTAAGAAACTACATTAAAAATAAATGCACACATCTCAGAACATAACATGCTACCATGTATAAATAATGGAATAAATGAATAAAATAAATGTCATCCAATCGCCAAAGTAAAGAATAAGTTTATGCTCTCATAGAGCTTACAACCAAATCGAATTTATTGTATCAAATCATGGAATCATGATAACCAATAAGGTATGCTAAGTGGACTTGGTGAAGAAGCCATTGACTTCAGCCGCAATCTCCATACTAGTGACCAAATCCTCCTTAGAAATCATCTTGGAGGCAGCATCAACACCCAGTTGCGGCACCGCCGAGGCGACCATGTGGTCAACCTCCATGGCGACGTGGGCGTCATTAGAGACTGTCAAAGCCACCACAATGGGCACCATGGGGGTCACCTCTATGGGCGCAACAAGGGGCGTAGAGATCATCACGGGTGCCTCCATGGGCGCCGGTGGTGCTCCCTCCTGAACCAAGGTGAGGTGCGTCTCACGAGCCTTCCAAGCCTTGTATGCATCAACGAACTCCTATGGTGCGCGGCACTGGTGGGAGTAATGCTCCACCGAGCCACATCGGAAGCAGTCCTGAGACCTCTGCCCTCCCTTGCCCGGCTTTTGCTGCTTAGCTGGGGCAGAGGGTTGATGGCCCTTCTTCTTTCCCTTGCGGCCCCTCTTCTTCTGTTGAGGCTTGCGGACTTTGAGAGCGTTCACCTCATGGCGAGAACTCCCCCCAAGTGGTTGTGTGACAAAGTTCTTTGTCAAAACCTCGTCCTGCGCCTCCGCCACCTGGAGGACGTCAATCAACTCTGAATACCTTGTGTAGTTGCCCTGGCGGTAGTTCTGTGAGGACTGGACCACGTGATGCAGAGCATCCTACGGTCATCAACATGGACCAACCATCGTCTCACCAAGCACCAAGAGGACCCATGACAAGAGCACGAGCTAGAGCTCTCGAGACCGAGGTGACTTCTCTCCTTAGTGATTTCTCATATGATCCTCTTGGGACATGGCTACTACCTAAGTCTGGAATGTTGTGCATGATTAGGTACCAAGAGGACCCCCCGAGGGTGCACATGAAGATGGACAAGCTCCCAAGTCCGCGGACAAAGAGAACCAACGGAAGAAGACGAAGGCAGCTTCCAGGCCCCGGACATCTGGCCGTGGCCCCGGACATCCGGCCGTGGCCCCGGACATCCGACCCTTCGAGATCTCTCCCACAGCCTAGGATCTGCAGCCAAAGCTACAGGGCCTGGACATTCGGCGTCCAGCCCAGACATCCGGCCCATCGCCCTGGAAATCCGGCCTACAGCCCGGACATCCGGACAAGCTGTCCAGGGAGTACAAAAGTCTGCCCCGACATACCGGACATCCGGCCGCGACCCTGGACATCAGGCCCTTTGCGTCGCCCCGGACATCCGGCTAGCGCCCGGACATCCGGACCAGCTCTGCCTAAGGAGATCCAAGACGGCGCCAGGCCAGCCCAGACATCCGGCCCCTCGCGAACGCCCGGACATTCGGCCTGACGCCCGAACATCCGGCCTCCCCTGTCTGTGAATAGTGTAAGGGTCGTGGCCCGTCTACCCCTTCGCCCCCCTAGACTATATATACTCCTCCGTCCTCTTTCAAGGGTTGGCGTTGATTTAGCTCATTTGTGAGATAGAGCCTCGCTCATCCATCCGGATCTACTCCTCATGAGGGACGGACACCTCTTCGGAGAAGATCAACCTGGATTCAAGACCCCCATCTGGAGAAGACCATCATACAGACCTCCTCACGGAGAAGAACCGGTTACCCTTTGTATCGTCTCTTGTTGGATTTGGATCTTGTACCTCTCTTGTGTTTCAATGATCTAGCACATGTGTGACTTTGTTCTTGTTGGTTGAGTGATTTCTCATGTTTTTCTCTCGTTCCCCTCCTCGTGTTCTTCGTGTTCCACATAGGGATCCGCTCCAAACATGAAAGATTGGCCTCTAGGGTTCTAGCCTACATCATCTTGGTATCATGAGCCACGTTGATCACGTTTTTGGAGCCCCTACCCCGTGTTTTCTAGCTTGATTTTGTTGATTTCGTCCTAAATCCAAAAATCCCCACCAAAAATAGCCCCCCAATTTTTTTTTGTGATTTGTTAGTTTGATGAAGTTTTGTTGAATTTGATCCATGGATCCGCTTTGCCACGTGTGGATCTAGCTTTCCCCCATCCTCTCCGCAATTTTCATCCACTAAATCGTCTGAATTTTGCCCCGGGGTTGCCTTTTTTCCTGTGGAGTTCATCTTGTTCGGCCACGATCCAGGCGCCCGGACATCCGGCCGTGTGCCCCGGACATCCGGTCCCTAATTGCAGCAACTCCATCCACCGCCCCATTTTCCGCCTACTTTTCGCCAAATTTTTCCCCGGTGCCCACGCATACTTCCGCATACCACCACCACTTTCTGCAAGCACCACCATCGCTTACCGTTTCCACCTATGACGATTTTGACACATTTTGCTCTTTGAGATTTTGGGTTGTGGTTCCCGTGTCCTATTGTGTTTCGGCTATATAGGTACGGTTTGACATCATCACCACCGCTCATCTTCGCAAAGGACTCATCATCACCAAGGATGGTAACTTCGATGACTTTGTCATCCCATGCCATTGCATTGATAACCACATAGCCTTACTTTTGCATTGCTTATCCATCGAGACTAGCCTTTGAGTATTGCAGGCAACGTGACTTGTGCACATTAGTGATCATACTACATAGCATACATACCATACCATAGTGGTGCATATTTTGGCATCATCTTTTGTGTCACAAAGTTTTCATCGCATACACAATTGCTATCTTGGTTCGTGAAGTTTTACATGAGAAAAGAGCTCAAAAGTGAAAGAGCCAAACAAGCTTTTAAGCAAAGAGGGAAAGATAAGCAAAGAGCTTATAAGCAAGAACCATAGCATCATACTACATTAAGATTGTCATATCCGATCATCTTGGATCATATCACCGAAATACCATACATATAGCATATTTGGGATAGAGGTCGTTGTATTTTTGCCTAGTAGGTTGTGCACAAGTTACGTATCCGCCTATTGTGCAATTGCGCTAGCGTCTCTCTAGTATTGTGCAACAAGAGCATTTTCGTGGACTCCACATTTTGGCTCATTTTTGGTTTGCACAATCCCACTTATCTATTTGCGTGTGTGTTTCCGTGTACCTCTACTTTCTTGGTCTACTTGTTGCATTTGCAAATTTGTGAATCTTTTCCAACATTATTGAAGCTCACTAACAATTGCATCAAATTCTGTGCCACCATCCTAACCAAGCTCCACCATAAGCTTTTACTTGTTCAGGTGTGAGAACCGACAAGAAATGGTACCAATTGTGCTATTTCATTGTCCGCATTTGAGTGATCTTGATCCATCTCCAACATCGGTCAAGGTATATTTGGTATAAGTTCTTTTCCTTCTCCCACTCACATTTTGCTTAGAATGATGGATAGACCAAGTTCTTCTACCAACCCACTCTTCATCAAGAAAGACGACGACATGTCATCATTCGTCACCAAGAGCCACCTCTTTGGTGCACAACGAGCATTGCATCAAGAGCAAAAAGCGATGACCGACCACATCGACAACCTTGCCACCGACTTGTGACTCTCCGAGCAACATACAAGGGACTGCTTCGACAACAAGCTCGACGCTCACAAGCAAAAGAATGATGCAAGAATGGACGAGATCCATGCCTTGTTGGTGAACGCCCTCCATCCACTTCTTCATACTCTAGACGGAGCCGCTCAAGTCGACACTCCGACGACACCTTCTTCGGCTCAAGTACACTAACATCGAACACTCTTCGACGAGCCACGCATCAAGACCGTCATGCATCCCGCAATCCTCTACACGGCAATCATCCGCAAGAGCAAGTCGACGAGCAAGTCCTTCATCATCAACCTCACCAAGATCCTTTTGAACAAGCTCAAGAACGACAAAGTCAACGTCTCCAAGAGGAAGAATGAGCGCGTCTACATCAAGAGAAACAAGACGCAGAGGCTCAACGTCTTCAACAACAACAACGTGAAGCACAAGCTCTTTAGGCGCAATGTTCCCTTCAAGAATCAAGTCGAGCCATTGCCAAGCGCAACCGCGATAGGCGCAATCAAGAGGAGCCACTTAGAGAAGAGATCCAAGAGCGGCACTACCAACCAAGAGTGCAACATCAAGTTCCCCCAACTCCTCCTCCGCAAGCTCGACAAGCTCCTCCTCCGGATCGACAGGCTCCTCCTCAACCTCAAGTTCAACAAGAGAAAGATGATCATGGACTTCCTCCATGCCAAGAGCAACACGAGGTTGATTATCCTCCACGCCAAGGGCGTCATCATCACCCTCGACAACAACACAATGAAGAGAAAAGCTACGACAAACTAAAATTCACCATGCCCAAGTTCAATGGAAGCAATGATCCCAAAGAGTACCTTTCATGGGCATTGAAGGTCGACAAAATCTTTTGTTTGCACAACTATGAGGAAGAGAAGAAGATCTCTATGGCATCCCTTGAGTTCCAAGCCTATGTGTTCATATGGTGGGAACAAGTCCTTGAGCACCAAGAAGCAAGAGGTGAACCACCAATCACCACTTGGGTGTAACGCCCTGAGTCCAATGCTCTAGATGCCTTCCTTATTTTAGTTGTTGTCGTGTGATTATTATGTTGGTGCTTTGTCATGATTGTTTTGCATATTTCATTCCAATATGTTTATGCCATGATCATGATTAGTGTCATTGTCATATTTTTCTTCTTGCATCATGTTCATCTTTTATTATACTCCATTATGCCATCCTTCTTTGTTTTGCCATGCCTATCTCTTGTCATTTTGCTTTTGGTCATTCATGTTGTTGCCATGAGCATCATGTGCATTGCACTCAGCCTTACGTTACATGTTACTTTCTTCTTGTGTGTGCATCAGCCCTTGATCTCTCTCTCAAGCCATGCCATGTATCATCACCCCCACTTCCTTATCCTTTCTTTTATTGTTGCAAGTGTCATTTTTTCTGCCTCAATAAATGTTCATCTTTTCCCTATAAATCTTGCTCCATGCCAACAACGTCTCTGTCAAATTTAAGCCCATTTGGGGGCGGTTTGGTTGGGTTATAAATTCATGCAAGTTTGAATTAAATTCGAACATGTTTAAATTTATAGTTTGTAAAATCCCCACACCACTTTTATTTAATTGTGCATATTCCAAGGACCCCAGCCATATTTTTATATCTCCATAACTCCTCCCCTAGCTCTCTGTGCTTTTCTTGTTTTATTTTCTGTTTGAAGAAAAGAAAAGAAAAGCAGCAGTGGGCAGCCCAGCGCAGCTGCAGCGCAGCCCAACGTCACCCGCAGCCTGGCTGGGCCTCCCCTCCTCTAGGCCGGCCCAACTCCCTCTCCCTCACGGCCACCTGCTCCCTTCCTAACGCTGTCCTCCTCCTCCAGAGACAGAGCGTTTGCCCCGTTGCGTAGCTTCCATCGGCACCCTCCGTCACGTGTTTTGGTTGCCGGAACAGCTCCGATGAGCTCATCCGCCGTCCTATGACCCCCAGCGCCGGCACTTCCTCTGTTCTGCTCTTTCCTGAGCACGCGCACGCTCACGACTCCGGCAAGAAGCAGCCGCTCGCTCACATGCTCCCACGCAGTTTCCACACCCTCACCTATTTCCGCACCCCCGCTGTCGGCCTGTGGTCGCGAAGGTCGTCGTCTTGCTCGCCGACCTCGTCACCCAGTTCCTCTGTGATCCATGAAGAAGAAGGCCTGGCCTTTGATTCGGTTCAAGTTCATGCACGCCCTTGTTTTGCACCAACAAGTAGCAGCATTGCAATGGTCAGCGCTCTGCTCCTCTATCCAGGAGGACGTGGGTTCGTGTCCCAAGCGCGGCACCCTCTTTTTGCTCTGTTCTTTTATTTCTTTTGCACACACCACAGCCACATGGGTCGAATCCTCATCTGGGCCGCTGCACGGGGCTGCTTCGGGCCCATGCATATTTTTTTACCAGTCTGTGTATTTTAGCATTTTTCCAATGCATTCTTATTTACAGAAAATGCCCCTGTTTTGAATTTTTTTAATAACTAAACATGCATGCATCCAAATTAAACAAACTATATATGTAAACTGCTTAGAATTTCATCTAGTTTCACAATATGCTGCTTTCATCCATGCAAGCAATGTTTAATTTGTTGTTTGCTTTAATTTGCTCAAATTAAATGCTAAAAGGGTTTAATTCATAACTAAATAACCGTAGCTCGGTTTTAAGTAAACTTTATATGTAAATGGGGTGGAAAAATGCCTAGTTTAACATGGTGTACTTTATTTTCCTGTTTAACAACAATAAAATATGGTTTAGGGCAGAACAGTACCAAAACTAAAAATATGGACATGAGGATTTTCCGGAATTGTTGTTTGTTGTTCCGGCCTCATTTAAACTTGCCTAAATAGTTAGTTTACTTATGCTTCACCTCTTGCCATGTTTAACAACATTCAATATTGTTGGGTACAAAACCGAGAGAGAACTAAATAATTGATGTGGTGTTTCGTCAATATGCAACTCGTTGCATATTGAGCTCCACTTAATTTGTAGTGTTGTTTGTTGCACTTTGCCATGCCATGCCTATTTAAACCGGACATGCATCATACTTGATTGTGCATCATGCCCTGTTTATGTGATGGTTGTTTACCATGATGTTTCCTTCTTTCCGGTTGCGCTTCTCCTTGATAGTTCTGGTTATGTTGCGATTGTGAGGATTCGTTCGACTACTCCCATTCGTCTTCTTCATGGACTCGTTCTTCTTCCTTGCGGGATTTTAGGGAAGATGACCGCTACCCTGGATCTCACTACTATCATTGCTATGCTAGTTGCTTCGTTCTATCGCTTTGCCGCGCTACCTATATCTTGTTGCTCAAGCCTCACAAATTGCCATGTCAGCCTCTACCCTTTTCACCCTTCCTAGCAAACCGTTGCTTGGCTATGTTACCGCTTTTGCTCAGCCCCTCTTATAGCGTTGTTAGTTGCAGGTGAAGTTGAAGATTGCTCCATGGTGGACATGATTATGTTGGGATATCACAATATCTCTTATTTAATTAATGAATCTATATACTTGGTAAAGGGTGGAAGACTCGGCCTTATGCCTGGTGTTTTGTTCCACTCTTGCCGCCCTAGTTTCCGTCATACTGGTGTTATGTTCCTTGATTTTGCGTTCCTTACGCGGTTGGGTGATTTATGGGACCCCTTAACAGTTTGCTTTGAATAAAACTCCTCTAGTAAGGCCCAACCTTGGTTTTACCATTTGCCTCACCCCCACCTATACCTTTCCCTTGGGTTGGCCAACCCGAGGGTCATCTTTATTTTAGCCCCCCGGGGCCAGTGCTTCTCTAAGTGCTGGTCCGAACCGAGCTGCCTGCGGGGGCACCTCGGGGAAACTTGAGGGCTGGTTTTACTCGTAGCTAGTCTCATCCGGTGTTGCCCTGAGAACGAGATATGTGCAGCTCCTATCGGGATTGTCGGCACATCGGGCGGCTTTGCTGGTCTTGTTTTACCATTGTTGAAATGTCTTGTAAACCGGGATTCCGAGACTGATCGGGTCTTCCTGGGAGAAGGAATATCCTTCGTTGACCATGAGAGCTTGTGATGGGCTAAGTTGGGACACCCCTGCAGGGTATAAACTTTCGAGAGACGTGCCCACGGTTATGTGGTAGATGGGAATTTGTTAATGTCCGATTGTAGATAACTTGACACCAGATACGAACTAAAACGCATCAACCGCGTGTGTAGCCGTGATGGTCTCTTTTCGGCGGAGTCCAGGAAGTGAACACGGTTTTGGGTTATGTCTGACGTAAGTAGGAGTTCAGGATCACCTCTTGATCATCGCTAGCTTCACGACCATTCCGTTGCTTCTCTTCTCGCTCTTATTTGCGTAAGTTAGCCACCATATCATGCTTAGTCAATGCTGCAACCTCACCACCTCCTGATCATCGCTAGCTTCGCGACCATTCCGTTGCTTCTCTTCTCGCTCTTATTTGCGTAAGTTAGCCACCATATCATGCTTAGTCGATGCTGCAACCTCACCACCTTACCCCTTCCTTACCCATTAAGCTTTGCTAGTCTTGATACCCATGGTAATGGGATTGCTGAGTCCTCGTGGCTCACAGATTGCTACAACAACAGTTGCAGGTACAGGTTATGGGATGATCATGACGCGAGAGTGATGTTTGCTTGTCTTGGAGTTCTTCTTCTGCTTCTTCTTTGATCAGGGGTTAGGTTCCAGGTCGGCAGCCTGGGCTAGCAGGGTGGATGTCGTTTGAGCTTCTGTTTGTGTTTCATCCGTAGTCGGATGTTGATCTTATGGATGATGTATTGATGTATTCTTGCGGCATTTGTATGCCTTGTATGTATCCCCCATCTATTATGTAATGTTGATGTAATGATATCCACCTTGCAAAATCGTATCAATATGCGGTTCTATCCTTGGTGGGACCTTCGTGTCTCTTTAGGATAACATTGTATATTGGGCGTGACAAGTTGGTATCAGAGCCTCGACCCACCATAGGAGCCCCCTTGATTGTTGGTCGTTGTTGAGTCTAGAAGAAAACTATTTTGAGTCTTAGGATTATATATATCGGAGAGTAGGAATTCTTTTTACTCCTCAGCCCCTTCGTCGCTCTGGTGAGGACTCTTGACGTAGATGTTTTGTCTTTCTTCTCCTCAAATTTCACTAAATTTTTTTAGGATCACGCGGGTATCTTGGGATCAATCCGATAGTCTTGTGACAAGAACATTGTTCTTGGTTCCTCCTGACATTTAGGGGTTGTGGCAGTGTCCCGGGGAGTTGAGCTCCGAGGTGTTGTCGTCACAATTTTATCGTTGCAGTTCTGGAATACCTGAGTTTTGCTGACATCGAAAATCTCTTTTATGCAGTTGTTGGTGAGATAACCTCGACGCCACCTAGTACTAGGGAGTTCAGGAGTATTGCCATAGCTCGTATAACGGATGCTTTTCTAAGGTTGAGGTACACGATTTCAGGAGTTTTCTTGGTTATGTGTTGACGGATTGATACAGCTGGATGTAGGGATTGTTAGTTTGGGTGAGATATATTGCTTCCCCTGTATCCCCAATACCAGATTGCATAAGCAGAAAGTTTTGGGAGTTTATAGGTGGGAATTCAAGTAGCTCCTAGAATATCTTTCCGAAAGATGCCTGATATTGGATTGGGTAAATCTCTATCATATGTATTTGTTCCGGTTTATTTCTGCAAGCCAATCCTTTGTTTTGTTTTGAGTTGTGGTATTTGAGTTGCTTCAATGTCAAGTGTTGATTCCATACCTTTCAAGCGGTGTTCTCATATTTCTATGGGAGTACTAATCCTTTTGATCATCGAGATTGTCATGTCAATTCTTTCCAACCGGTGTGCTTCTCTTCAAGTGGATCCGATCATTTCAACATTTGCGAGATCAATTCTAAGTTTTCTCAACGGTATCCGTCTCATCTGTCCCCAAGTTGCCTTTGTTTTCCCGCCCTCCCACCCTTTTTCTTCAAGGACTTAGATTTCTTAATCATGTATCATTTTATTTGTGGGAAGTCTCTTCATTCTTTTCTTTCAACGTTCTTATCCGGTGATTTCCCATGAAGATGCTCAACAGTTTCAAGTTCATCATCCTTCATTGTTGTTTCTTCTCCAGTGGATCCAATTCAAGCTTTCGATATTCATCATATTACTTTCCTTGTTTCATATGTTTTTCCATGTCGGTGCACCTCTTAATTGTTCACCTCTCTCTATTCTTATCCGGAGTGCTCAAGATATCTCAGAAGTATCATGTTTCCATTCTTAATCCGTTCGAGTTACTTCAAGGTTTTTCTCTCATTCAGCTATTTAATTCTACCGGTGCAATCTCTATTTCAAGCAATCCTTCAATGATGTTTCTTTCGAGTGGGCCCTAACCCACAGGTATTTTCCCAGGATCTTACCTGACTCCTCCAATTTCCCGGAGCTATTCTCAAATCATTTTCGAAGTTTGACGTAAGTATGAATTTCATCAGTCAGATCTTTTCCAACATCATTTTCAAATCATTTTTCATTGTTGGCTTAACCCTTCCTCTTTTTCATTCTCCCGGAGTATCTCAGTAATTTTGGTGGTGTTTCTCGTCGTCATTTGAAGACCGAAGAAGAGTTCCTCTTAAATCCTTACCCGTTCTTCCAAAGATGCGTAGGTCTAGCTTGATGCCATCCTCTCATAATTGTTTTCGAATGTGAGAATTCTTTTCACCCATCCGACGTATTTCATGAGTTGTTTCCATTTCTTTCCTCCGAAGGCCATCATGTCATAATTCTTCATTCTCAGCGTGTAGCTATCGTTCTCCAAATCTTACCGGTGAATCGTTCAAATATCCTCTAATCAGTTCATGTTCTCTTCATTCTCATGTATCTAAATCCCTTCAAGTATCTTCATTCGTTTTCAAACTCTTTTCGGTGAATTGTGCCCTTGCTACTCTCTTTTCCAATTTTTACGGTGGTTCCTTCGAGATTTCACTTCCTTTGTTATCATATCAATTCATTCGTTGTTTCCAAATCCCACCGGTGGTTCCATCGATACCTTCTCAAGTTTGCGCTATCTCTATCCTTAATCCCTCAAGAAGAATAAGTAGTATGCCAAATCCGTTGCTTGTCATCAATTTAAATTGGTGAAGGATACGCATAACATAATTCTTATTATTGTTTCATCCATGTGATCTAGTTTCTTTTTTCCATCATTGTTCATCATGTCACATTTCTCGGTTCGAGATGTTCCATCTTTTTTTTCTGGAGTTCCAAGTTTTCCGCTTTATCTCATCACGAAGCTCCACCTAAATTATTGCAAGGCTTCACCTTGTGTTTTCAACTTCTCTTCCTTTCTATCACCCTTTTATTACCAGAGTTCTTCATGGAGGCTCTACATGGTGGTTCATCAAGGATTCCTTTCATTCTTCAATTGTTCTTCAAGTTTTTTCTCTCGGAGTCATGATCCGCCAAGCTACACTCTAAATAAACATGGTGCCCAACACATGTTTTTTTTCTGAGGAGTTCAAGTATTCTTCTTCTTGCATTTTCGAAGTGAAATTCTTTCTACCTTATCTCTTGAGGTGGTGTTATGCCATTCTTCACAATTCCCTTCGTGTTTCATGATTCACAAGTTTTCAAGAATGACATATTTTAAACCCATCACTTTCTTCCTTGGAGTTATCTTGGTTTAGGTTACACCTAAAGCCTTCCCTAAGGAATGTTGCTATTGTGGTGCTTATCAATGATCCAAGTTATCTCTCTATCATTTTGGTGGAAGAAATTTTTCATCTCGTCGGTGTTATCAATTATATTATTTGTTTTTGTAGTGGCAGAATTGTGAGGATCGTGTTCTTTTCGTGCTTATCCATTTAACCGGAGTGTTGTGCCATCTCTTCAAGTTCTTTTCATCTTATCAAGTCTTGCATCTCTTTTCAATCGGAGTGCTGTCCGAATTTGATTGTCCTTGTTCCTTGTTTATCTTGTTTCAACTAGAGTGGTTCCAATTCCTTCTTGTCCATTGTACTCGTCATTCATAGCTTTGCAACCTCCAAGGTTCACATGGTGTTCCTTGTTTCTATTTTCTACCGGGGTGCTCTCAATTGTGTTCAACTCCGTTGTGTTCTTTCTTTCAACTTTTCAACCTCTCGAGGTTCTTTGGTTTCACTCTTTTGTCGAAGAAGCAACTTAGTTTTACCTCCTGTCTTCCTCTTCCGTTTGTCTCCGGTGCCATCCTAGATCTCAGGACGAGATCCTCTTGTGAGTGGAGGAGAGTTGTAATGCCCCGAGTCCGATGCTCTAGATGCCTTCCTTATTTTAGTTGTTGTCGTGTGATTATTATGTTGGTGCTTTGTCATGATTGTTTTGCATATTTGATTCCAATATGTTTATGCCATGATCATGATTAGTGTCATTGTCATATTTTGCTTCTTGCATCATGTTCATCTTTTATTATACTCCATTATGCCATCCTTGTTTGTTTTGCCATGCCTATCTCTTGTCATTTTGCTTTTGGTCATTCATGTTGTTGCCATGAGCATCATGTGCATTGCACTCAGCCTTACGTTACATGTTACTTTCTTCTTGTGTGTGCATCAGCCCTTGATCTCTCTCTCTCTCTCAAGCCATGCCATGTATCATCACCCCCACTTCCTTATCCTTTCTTTTATTGTTGCAAGTGTCATTTTTTCCGCCTCAATAAATGTTCATCTTTTCCCTATAAATCTTGCTCCATGCCAACAACGTCTCTGTCAAATTTAAGCCCATTTGGGGGCGGTTTGGTTGGGTTATAAATTCATGCAAGTTTGAATTAAATTCGAACATGTTTAAATTTATAGTCTGTAAAATCCCCACACCACTTTTATTTAATTGTGCATATTCCAAGGACCCCAGCCATATTTTTGTATCTCCATAACTCCTCCCCTAGCTCTTTGTGCTTTTCTTGTTTTATTTTCTGTTTGAAGAAAAGAAAAGAAAAAGCAGCAGTGGGCAGCCCAGCGCAGCTGCAGCGCAGCCCAACATCACCCGCAGCCCAGCTAGGCTTCCCCTCCTCTAGGCCAGCCCAACTCCCTCTCCCTCACTGCCACCTGCTCCCTTCCTAACGCCGTCGTCCTCCTCCAGAGATAGAGCGTTCGCCCCGTTGCGTAGCTTCCATCCGCGCCCTCCGTCGCGTGTTTTGGTTGCCGGAACTGCTCCGGCGAGCTCCTCCGCCGTCCTATGACCCCCAGCGCCGGCACTTCCTATGTTCTGCTCTTGTCTGAGCATGCTCATGCTCACGACTCCGGCAAGAAGTAGCCGCTCGCTCACATGCTTCCACGTAGTTTCCACACCCTCACCTATTTTCGCACCCCCGCTGTCGACCTGTGGTCGCGAAGGTCGCCGTCTTGCTCGCCGGCGTCGTCACCCAGTTCCTCTGTGATCCACGAAGAAGAAGGCCTGGCCTTTGATTCAGTTCAAGTTCACGCACGCCCTTGTTTTGCACCAATAAGTAGCAGCATCGCAATGGTCAGCGCTCTGCTCCTCTATCCAGGAGGTCGTGGGTTCGTGTCCCAGGTGCGGCACCCTCTTCTTGCTCTGTTCTTTCATTTCTTTTGCACACACCACAGCCACATGGGCCGAATCCTCATCTGGGCCGCTGCACAGTGCTGCTTCGGGCCCGTGCATGTTTTTTTACCAGTCTGTGTATTTTAGCATTTTTCCAATGCATTCTTATTTACAAAAAATGCCCCTGTTTTGAATTTGTTAATAACTAAACATGCATGCATCCAAATTAAACAAACTATATATGTAAAATGCTTAGAATTTCATCTAGTTTCACAATATGCTGCTTTCATCCATGCAAAAAATGTTTAATTTGCTGTTGTTTGTTTTAATTTGCTCAAATTACATGTTAAAAGGGTTTAATTCATAACTAAATAACCGTAGCTCAGTTTTAAGTAAACTTTATATGTAAATGGGGTGGAAAATGCCTAGTTTAACGTGGTGGACTTTATTTTCCTGTTTAACAACAATAAAATATGGTTTAGGGCAGAACAGTACCAAAACTAAAAATATGGACATGAGGATTTTCCGGAATTGTTGTTTGTTGTTCCGGCCTCATTTAAACTTGCCTAAATAGTTAGTTTACTTATGCTTCACCTCTTGCCATGTTTAACAACATTTAATATTGTTGGGTACAAAACCGAGAGAGAACTAAATAATTGATGTGGTGTTTCGTCAATATGCAACTCATTGCATATTGAGCTCCACTTAATTTGTAGTGTTGTTTGTTGCACTTTGCCATGCCATGCCTATTTAAACCGGACATGCATCATACTTGATTGTGCATCATGCCATGTTTATGTGATGGTTGTTTACCATGATGTTTCCTTCTTTTAGGTTGCGCTTCTCCTTGATAGTTCCGGTTATGTTGCGATTGTGAGGATTCGTTCGACTACTCCCGTTCGTCTTCTTCATGGACTCGTTCTTCTTCCTTGCGGGATTTCAGGCAAGATGACCGCTACCCTGGATCTCACTACTATCATTGCTATGCTAGTTGCTTCGTTCTATCGCTTTGCCGCGCTACCTATCTCTTGTTGCTCAAGCCTCACAAATTGCCATGTCAGCCTCTACCCTTTTCACCCTTCCTAGCAAACCGTTGCTTGGCTATGTTACCGCTTTTGCTCAGCCCCTCTTATAGCATTGTTAGTTGCAGGTGAAGTTGAAGATTGCTCCATGGTGGACATGATTATGTTGGGATGTCACAATATCTCTTATTTAATTAATGCATCTATATACTTGGTAAAGGGTGGAAGACTCGGCCTTATGCCTGGTGTTTTGTTCCACTCTTGCCGCCCTAGTTTCCATCATACCGGTGTTATGTTCCTCGATTTTGCATTCCTTACGTGGTTGGGTGATTTATGGGACCCCTTGACAGTTTGCTTTGAATAAAACTCCTCCAGTAAGGCCCAACCTTGGTTTTACCATTTGCCTCACCACCACCTATACCTTTCCCTTGGGTCGGCCAACCCGAGGGTCATCTTTATTTTAGCGCCCCCCCCCCCCCGGGCCAGTGCTTCTCTAAGTGTTGGTCCGAACCAAGCTGCCTGCGGGGCCACCTCGGGGAAACTTGAGGGCTGGTTTTACTCGTAGCTAGTCTCATCCGGTGTTGCCCTGAGAATGAGATATGTGCAGCTCCTGTCGGGATTGTCGGCACATCGGGCGGCTTTGCTGGTCTTGTTTTACATTGTCGAAATGTCTTGTAAACCGGGAT
This sequence comes from Triticum dicoccoides, assembly GCF_002162155.2. Lineage (NCBI taxonomy): Eukaryota > Viridiplantae > Streptophyta > Magnoliopsida > Poales > Poaceae > Triticum > Triticum dicoccoides. The sequence continues at coordinate 205,415,726 of NC_041391.1, read as the reverse complement.
TCCAAGACTGATCGGGTCTTCCTGGGAGAAGGAATATCCTTTGTTGACCATGAGAGCTTGTGATGGGCTAAGTTGGGACACCCCTGTAGGGTATAAACTTTCGAGAGCCGTGCCCGCGGTTATGTGGCAGATGGGAATTTGTTAATGTCCGGTTGTAGATAACTTGACACCAGATACGAACTAAAACGCATCAACCACGTGTGTAGCCGTGATGGTCTCTTTTCGGTAGAGTCCGGGAAGTGAACACGGTTTTGGGTTATGTTTGACGTAAGTAGGAGTTCAGGATCACTTCTTGATCATCGCTAGCTTCACAACCGTTCTGTTGCTTCTCTTCTCGCTCTTATTTGCATAAGTTAGCCACCATATCATGCTTAGTCGCTGCTGCAACCTCACCACCTTACCCCTTCCTTACCCATTAAGCTTTGCTAGTCTTGATACCCATGGTAATGGGATTGCTGAGTCCTCATGGCTCACAGATTACTACAACAACAGTTGCAGGTACAGGTTATGCGATGATCATAACGCGAGAGCGATGTTTGCTTGTCTTGGAGTTCTTCTTCTGCTTCTTCTTCGATCAGGGGATAGGTTCCAGGTCGGCAGCCTGGGCTAGCAGGGTGGATGTCGTTTGAGCTTCTGTTTGTGTTTCATCCATAGTCATATGTTGATCTATGGATGATGTATTGATGTATTCTTGTGGCATTTGTATGCCTTGTATGTATCCCCCATCTATTATGTAATGTTGATGTAATGATATCCAGCTTGCAAAAGCGTATCAATATGCGGTACTATCCTTGGTGGGACCTTCGTGTCATTTTAGGATAGTATCGCATATTGGGCGTGACATTGGGCTCAAATGAAAGATGTCATGCGAGCATGTTTTGTGCCAACCTACTACAACCGCGATCTCTTCAAGAAGCTCCAACTCCTCAAGCAAGGCACAAAGAGTGTTGAAGAATACTACAAGGAAATGGAGATAGCCATGATACGAGCCAATGTCACGGAAGAAGATGAGCAAACAATGGCACGCTTCTTGAACATACTCAGTCATCCCATCAAGATGATTGCCGACTTCCAACCCTACTCCAACCTCATTGAGCTCGTGCATCAAGCTACCAAAGCGGAACATCGTGCAAGATGACTTCAAGTATGCCAAGTACTCATCCAAGACCTACGGTTTCTCAAACAACCAAGCTTCGACGAGTCCTCCAACTTCTACCTCAACCAAGCCATATACAAGCAACGACGACAAGTCAAGTTACAAGAAAACTTCGACCACATCAAGTCGTCCTCCTCCTACTACAAGCAACTTCAAGCCGCACCGAGGCCGTCAAGACAAGCTCCTTCAAGTGTTTCACTTGTGGCAGCCGAGGCCACAAGTCTTTCCAATGCACCAACAAGCGCACCATGATCCTCAACGATGATGGAACTATGACTCCATGAGTGAAGAGGAGATGGAAGCCCTTGAGAAAGTGGCCATGCACCGGCGCGTGAACGAAGATGAAGATGATCAAGTCTTTTGCGATGAGAATTCGAGCCCCGCTCTTGTTGTATCCAAAGTCTTGACTCTTCAACATCAACAAGAAGAAGACCAAAGATGCCACATCTTCCACACAAAGGCTGGCATCAATGGAAGGCCCGTCAAGGTCATCATCGATGGAGGTAGTCGTCACAACTTGGCAAGTGAAGAACTTTGCTCCAAGCTACAATTGGTCAAGATGAAGCACCCGCACCCCTACAAAGTCTAATGGCTAAGCGACTCCGGCACTATACGAGTTGAGCATACGGTCCAAGTCTCCTTCAAAATTGGTGCATATGAGGACACTTTGGAGTGTGATGTCGTCCCAATGTCCGTTTGCCACCTCCTTGGTCGACCATGGCAATTTGACGGCGGCGTCATCCACAACGGGTGTACCAATCACTATAGCTTCAAGATGAAAGGGAAGGAGTATGTGCTACGACCTATGTCTCCTAGTCAAGTGATAGCCGACAAGCAAGTCACCCATCGTGGAGAGAAGAGTGAGAAAGTGATCCACCCAAAAGAGAGTGAGAGCCACAAGCCCAAAACCGAGTGCCTCCACGATGAGCGACAAGAAAAACTTCGTCCTATTTGCCACCAAAAGAGAGATGAGAGAAGTGTGTGAGAACCCACCGAGTGTTATGCACTTTTTCCTTGTGTGCAAGGACGAGGCACCAAAAACTAACACCTCTCACGATCTACCTTTAGTGTTCTCTTCTCTTTTGCAGGAATTCCAAGATGTTTTCCCCGATGAGCTACCTCCGGGACTACCTCCACTACGAGGCATTGAGCACCGAATCGACCTCATCCCCGGAGCACCTCTACCAAACAAAGCTCCATACCGCGTCAACCCCGAAGAAACTAAGGAGATCCAACGGCAAGTACAACAACTAATCGACAACGGACATTTACGTGAAAGCTTAAGCCCTTGTGCCGTTCCGGTTATACTTGTGCCCAAGCAATATGGTAGTTTTTGCCCAAGCAAGATGGTAGTTTTCGCATGTGCTCGGATTGTAGACCCATCAATGCTATTACCGTTCGTTATAGGCATCCATTCCTCGCTTAGATGATATGCTTGATGAACTTAGCGGTGCCACCATTTTCTCAAAAATTGATCGTAAAGTGGCTATTATCAAATCCGCATACAAGGTGATGAATGGAAAACCGCTTTAAAACCAAATTTGGCTTGTATGAGTGGTTGGTTATGCCTATGGGTTTATCGGAAGCTCCCGGTACTTTCATGGGTCTTATGCATTTTGTGCTTCGTCCTTGCATTGGAGTGTTTGTTGTGGTTTACTTTGATGACATTCTTGTTTTCAGCAAATCCATCAAAGAGCATCTAAATCATTTTAGGGTTGTTTTGCAAACTCTTCGCAAGGAACGTCTTTATGCCAACATGAAAAAGTGCACTTTCGGTGTTGACAAGCTTGTTTTCTTGGGTTTCGTTGTTTCTTCCAAGGGTGTCCATGTTGATGAATCTAAAATTGAAGCAATTAAAACTTGGCCCCAACCCACCAATTTGCAACAAGTGCGTAGCTTTCTTGGCCGTGCGGGCTTCTATCATCGCTTTGTGAAAGACTTTAGCACCATCGCCGCACCTTTGCATGCTTTGAGTAAGAAAAATGCTCCTTTCGTTTGGGGACCTTTGCAATCTACCGCTTTTGATGAGCTCAAATCTTTGCTTACTCATGCTTCGATTCTCGCTTTGCCCAACTTTGACAAAACTTTTGAGGTTCATTACAATGCAAGTGGTACCGGAATTGGCGGAATTTTGATGCAAGAAAAATGAGCCATTGCATATTTTAGTGAAAAACTCTCCGGTGCTCAACTTAACTATCCCATCTATGACAAAGAATTGTATGCTTTAGTGTGTGTGCTACATGTTTGGGAACATTATCTTAGACCTCATGAGTTTGTCATACATACCGATCATGAAACGCTTAAGTACTTGAAAGGTCAAACTAAGTTAAACAAGTGTCATGCCAAATGGAGTGAATTCATTGAATATTTTCCCTATGTGATCAAGTACATTAAGGGTAACGAAAATGTAGTTGCGGATGCACTTTCACGCATATGCACGCTTGTCACTAAACTTGATTTGAATGTTATTGGCTTTGAGCACATAAAAGACTTGTATGCGAATGATCCTTCCTTTGATACTCCTCATGCTAAGTGTTTGGCGCATACATCTTGGGAACGATATTACATCAAGGATGATTATCTTATGAGAGCTAACAAACTTTGCATTCCCGAGTCTTCTCTTCGTTTGCTCCTTTTGCAAGAGGCTCATGGCGGCGGACTCATGGGACACTTTGGACGCGATAAGACATTCGCCATGCTCTCCAAGAACTACTTTTGGCCCAAGATGTTCCGCGACGTCTCACGCTTCACCAACCGATGCTCTACATGTCGCAAAGCTAAGTCTAAAGCTCAATCCCATGGTCTTTACATGCCTCTTCCTATTCCTTATCAACCTTGGGAAGACATTAGCATGGATTTTGTACTTGGTTTGCCTAGAACTCAAAATGGCAAGGATTCCGTGTTTGTTGTTGTGGACCGATTTTCTAAGATGGCACATTTCATTCCATGCAACAAGATAGACGATGCTTCACATGTTGCCAATCTCTTTTGTAGGGAAATGTTGCGACTTCATGGAGTACCAAAGACAATTGTCTCGGACCGTGACGTCAAGTTCTTGAGTTACTTTTGGAAGACGCTATGCGCCAAGCTCGGAATCAAGCTCTTGTTCTCGTCGGCATACCATCCTCAAACCGACGGCCAAACAAGGTGACGAACTGCACACTCTCCACTCTACTTTGCATGTTGATCAAGAGGAACATCAAGGAGTGGGAGGAGTGTCTACCCATCGTCGAGTACTCCTACAACCGTGCAAGACATTCGACTATCGGAAAGTCCCCCTTCGAGGTCGTCTAAGGCTTCAACCTATTGTCCCCATTGGACGTCCTACCTCTTCCTCTACAAGAGCGCACCAACCTCGACGCGAGTGCACGAGCAAGCTACCTCAAGAAGATGCATGAAGATACAAGGCACACCATCGAGCACCAAGTAGAACGACTCGCGACCAAGCTCAACGTCAACAAGCACCCCATGATATTCAACACTGGAGATCTCGTGTGGCTACACCTTCGCAAGGACCACTTCCCCAACGAACGCAAGTCCAAACTTCTACCTCGAGCCGATGGACCCTTCAAGGTGCTAGCACGCTACAACAACAATGCTTACAAGATCGATCTCCCATGCGATAAGTACAACATGAGCGACATCTTCAATGTAACCGATCTCTCCCCGTACCATGGTGATGAGGATTTCGATCCAAGGTCGGATCTTTCCCAAGGGAGGGGAGATGATGCGGAGCATCCTACGGTCATCCCCATGGACCTACCATCGTCTCGCCAAGCACCAAGAGGACCCATGAAAAGAGCACGAGCTAGAGCTCTCGAGACCGAGGTGACTTCTCTCCTTAGTGATTTCTCATATGATCCTCTCGGGACATGGCTACTACCTAAGTCCGGAATGTTGTGCATGATTAGGTACCAAGAGGACCCCCCCTCCCCGAGGGTGCACATGAAGATGGACAAGCTCCCAAGTCCATGGACGAAGAGAACCAACGAAAGAAGACGAAGGCAGCTTCCAGGCCCCGGACATCCGGCCATGGAGATCTCTCCCACAGTCCAGGATCTGCAGCCAAAGCTACAGGGCCCGGACATCCGGCATCCAGCCCGGACATCCGTCCCGTCACCCTGGAAATCCGGCCTACAGCCCGGACATCCGGACAAGCTGTCCAGGGAGTACAGAAGCTTACCCCGACATACCAAACATCCGACGGCGACCTTGGAAAAACGGCCCTTCGCGTCACCCAGACATCCGGCCAGCGCCCGGACATCTGGACCAGCTCTGCCCGAGGAGATCCAAGACGGCGCCATGCCAGCTTGGACATCCGGCCCGATAGCCCGGACATCCGGCCCCTCGCGAACGCCCGGACATCCGGCCTGACGCCCGAACATCCGGCCTCCCCTGTCTGTGAACAGTGTAAGGGCCGTGGCCCGTGTACCCCTTCGCCCCCTAGACTATATATACTCCTTCTCCGTCCTCTTTCGAGGATTAGCGTTGATTTAGATCGTTTGTGAGATAGAGCCTCGCTCATCCATCCGGATCTACTCCTCGTGAGGGACCGACACCTCTCCGGAGAAGATCCACCTGGATTCAAGACCTCCATCCGGAGAAGACCATCATCCAGACCTCCTCACGAAGAAACCGGTTACCTTTTGTATCGTCTCTTGTTGGATTTGGATCTTGTACCTCTCTTGTGTTTCGATGATCTAGCACATGTGTGACTTTGTTCTTGTTGGTTGAGTGATTTCTCGTGTTTTTCTCTCATTCCCCTCCTCGTGTTCTTCATGTTCCTCGTAGGGATCCGCTCCAAACGTGAAAGATCGGCCTCTAGGGTTCTACCCTACATCACCGCGTCAGGGTGGAAAGTGGATAGGGTTTTCTCAATCTTCTAGGTGTCGGTAATCTCAGTACCACACAACCGAAGAGTCATACAAATCCGGTGCAGAGCCGAATTGTACTCCCCAGCCGTCTTGAAGTCCACAAACCTCAGACGTATCCACTCTACCTCTATACATGGCTTCACAGTGTACTTTAGACGCTCAAACCGCTGCTTAAGAGCGGTCCAAAGGCCAGAAGCACTCCGCTCAGCCATATACTCGTCTTTCAGAGTAGGTGACACGTGATGACGGAGAAAATGTAGAGCCAGCGCATTCTCAGTTTCGAACATGGGATCAGTGGGGGCCAGCTGGGTCCCCTTACTGATCGTCCTCAGGAGGCTTTTGCCTTGGAGAAAGATCTTGCAGTCTGAGGACCATGACAGGTAGTTCAACCATGTCTGGGCCAACTCAGCAAACTCCTTGTTGACAATTCCGGCCATCTGCGATTTATGCAAAAATCATGAGATTACAACAGGTAATCTTTTGCACAAATGCGATGTTGATAAACTTATTCAATAAAAATGATGTTCCGTTATTTAGAACATGTTCTTATATGACTTACTTAATGATTAAGAGTGCCAAACTATTAATCTACAGTAGTAAAATCATACAATAAAAACATGTTTACAAAATATAGCATGTTAAGCGCATTTCTTACGTGAAAAATAGACCAAAAATTGAATTCCCGAGACATATTTAAGCCTAAAGTACCTTTTTTAGCCAAAACAGATAGTTTCAGGGACTTATACACAAAATATTACAGCAGGAATATAGTCGCATACATCTATGGTACTGCGGGCGCTAAAACGCAAAGAATCCGCGCTACAGCCAGGGCCACCCTCGTTTTTTAATGCCAGGACCCCCACGGCCGCGGCCCATCCGGGCCCAGCAGCCAGTGCCCGACCGGTCCACCCGGCTCTCACCCGAGTGGAGGGGCGCGCTAGGGTTCCTAGCGCCCGAGTGGGCAGGGCGGCGGTGGCAGCCATGCCATGCGGCAGCGGCGGCGGCGGCCACGGCACGCGAGGGCGACGGCAGCGGCGGCGGCGGTGCCACGGCATGCAGTGCGGCGTTAGGAGGACGCACGGGCGGAGGCCAGCGCGACGCGGCGACGAGCGCGCGCCAGCAGGGCCGGCCATGGCGACGGGATGGGTGGGGCGCGGGTCAGGGGGTTGGGCGGCGTGGCCAGCAGGCCTGTGCGGGGACGGCGGCCATGCGCAACGTCGCTCGGCGGGGTAGATGCGGGCAGGAGCAGCAGGGGCGCGACGGCCCTCCAAGCAGCGCAGTGCCAACATGGCACGGCGGCGACGCGCAATCGTGCACGGCCAGAGGGGTCGTGTCCAGTGATGGCTACGGCGCGCAGCGACGGCAGCCAGAAGGGAACACGAGCGCGCAACAGCATGAGCGTGCAGCGGGCACGGGAACGGCCAGCAGGGCCATAGTGACGCCGTAGATGGCTTGGTACGGCATCATCTAGACGTCGGCATCGGGATGCAGGTCTTCGTCGTGTTCATCCGGAACTCCGACGGCGCATGGCACATTTGGTGTTTTTGCGGCGGTACCGTGACCATCTCGGTCACGATCTATACCGATTCCCGTATATTGCAGTCAACAAGTCCCTCTTGATCCAAGAACATCGACATTGGTCGGCGACGTATTCATCAGCTCAGTTCTTGGGAGGAAAAAATCCACACCATAGGTAGATTAAATCCGAAGAATAGACTAATTGCAAAAACGAAATCGTGATGACATGAGGAATCCATTTTTGCAAAAGAGAGATCAGATCTTATACCTCCATGTGAACAACGAAAGTCTGCTTGATGCAGGCTTGATGGAGAGTTGGTGGAGAGAAGCGTGCTAATAACGTGTTCCGCAACTCTGCCGGCGAGTCCGATCCGAGGTTGAGCGAGAGCGGGCATCATAGATGAAGTAGTCAAACACGCAAAAATAGATGAACACAGGGAAGTATGGAGCAGACTATCTTTATTAATCAATGATCAACTGTTACAATGATTGCTCCTCGTCTCTCTATATAGGGTAGGGGTTCAAGAGATAAGTACCCACATAACATAAAATGTGGAACCGGAAGGGGCTATCCCGTGCGATTCGCACGTAGCCACCGGCTCCCACGACATGGGCCGGTTTCCCAACAAAAGGAACCGACATGAGTCAGACCGCACTGTCTATATCTGCAAGCTTGTTGCTATTGGGAAACCGGGGCCACCACGATGGTGGCGGCGGTAGCGCCGAGTCGCTCGGGATAGCCCCTCCCATTTCCCCTCTTTATGATAAGTGGGTACTTATCCCTTGACCCCCTACCCCCTATATAAAGCAACAAGGAGCCATCATTGTAACACCTGATCATTGATTAATAAAGCTGGTCTCCTCCATATCTCTCTGTGTCTTTTACTTTCGCGTGTTCGACTACTTCGTCTACGACGCTCGCTCTCGCTCCGCAACCTCGGACCGGACTCGCCGGCGGAGTTGCGGAACAAGTTATCAGCATGCTTCGCTCCATCAACTCTCCATCAAGCCTGCGTCACGCCTGCATCACGCAGGCTTTCGTCGATCTCGCGGAGGTATAAGATCCGATCCCCACTTTTGCAAAAATGGATTCCTCTCGTTACTACGATTCCGTTTTTGCGATTAGATTATTTTTTGGATTTGATCTACCTATGGTGCAGATTTTCCTCCCAAGAACCGAGCGGACAAACACGTCGCCGACCAATGTCGATGTTCTTGGACTAAGAGGAAGTTGTTGACTGCACTATAGGGAGTCGGTACAGATCGCGATCCAGATGATCGTGGTACCACCGCAAAAGCACCAGATGTGCCATGTGCCGTCGTTTTTCCGGATGAATGCGACGAAGATCGCACCCCGAGGCCGACGTCCAGATGACGCCGTGCTGGCCACGACCCTGCTGGTTGCACGCGCCACGTCGCGTCCTGCTGCCACCGCCGCCGCATCCGTCCCACTGGCCGGCTCGTCGCCGAGCCCCAATGGCCAGCCTGTCCGCCGCCCCTGCAGCGTGCTGCCGCCCGCGCCGCTGGCCGGCCCGGCAGCCGCCGCGTGCACCACGTGCCCCACTGGCCGCGCGCCGTGGCCGGGCGCGTGCCTCTGGCCATCACCGTCGGGCGCCACAGCCACCGTTGCCCTGGCTTGGCTACCGCCGCCGTTCTGCCCACTCGGGCGCTAGGAACCCTAGCCTGCCCCGGGTGTGGGCTGGGTCAGCCGGTCGGATGGGCCGACTAGGCGTTGGCTGCTGAGCCCTGGCTGGGCCGCGGGCTGAGGAGACCATGTCACAAAAAAAACATGGCGCCGGCTACGGCACGGACGTATTCCGTTTTAGCCCCTGTAGTTTCCAATTTTTACGCATGTTTTATTCCTGCTATAATATTTCGCGTAGAAGCCCCTGGAACTGTCTGTTTACACTAAAACACGTATTTGGGCTTAAAAATGCCTCGGGAATTAAATTTTTTGGGCTATTTTTCACATATTATATGCGCTTAACATGCTATCTTTTGTAACATGATATTATTGTATGATTTTACTATTGTAGATTAATTGTTTAGCACTCTTAATCATTTAGTAAGTCATATAATAGCATGTTTAAATATTGGAATGTCTTTTTATTGAATAAGTTTATCAACATCGCTTTATGCAAAAGATTACCTGCTGTAATCTCATGATTTTTGCATAAATCGCAGATGGCCGGAATTGTCAACAAGGAGTTTCCTGAGTTGGCCCAGACAGGGCTGAACTACCTGTCATGGTCCTCGGACTGCGAGATTGTTCTCTAGGGCAAAACCCTTCTGAGGGCGATCGGTAAGGGGGCCCAGCTGGCCGCAACTGATCCCAAGTTCAAAACTGAGAATGCGCAGGCTCTGCACTTTCTCCGTCATCACCTGTCACCTACTCTGAAAGATGAGTATATGACTGAGCGCAGTGCTTCTGGCCTTTGGACCACTCTTAAGCAGCGGTTTGAGCGGCTGAAGTACACTATGAAGCCACCTGCAGAGGCAGAGTGGATCCGTCTGAGGTTTGCGGACTTCAAGATGGTTGGGGAGTACAATTCGGCTTTGCACCGGATTTGTACGACTCTTCGGTTGTGTGGTACCGAGATTACCGACTCCCAGAAGATTGAGAAAACCTTATCCACTTTCCACCCCGACGCGGTCCAGTCCTCACGGAACTACCGCCAGGGGAACTACACGAGGTATTCAGAGTTGATTGATGTCCTCCAGGTGGCGGAGGCGCAGGACGAGGTTCTCATAAAGAACTTTGTCGCGCAACCACTTGGGGGAGTTCTCGCTAGGAGGTGAACGCTCTCAAAGTCCGCAAGCCTCAACAGAAGAAGAGGGGCCGCAGGGGAAAGAA
>NC_041391.1:205244509-205404873 GCF_002162155.2 Triticum dicoccoides | reverse complement strand
CGACTAAGTAGAACAAGCTAGGCAAGGGAGGACAGAGGCCTCAGGACTGCTTCCGTTGTGGCTCGGTGGAGCACTTCTCCCGCCCGTGCCGCGCACCACAGGAGGTCATTGATGCATATAAGGCTCGGAAGGCGCGTGAGACGCACCTCGCCTTGGTTCAGGATGGAGCACCACCGGCGCCCATGGCGGCACCCGTGATGATCTCTACGCCCCCTGTTGCGCCCATAGAGGCGACCACCATGGTGCCCATCGCGGCAGCTTTGGCGGTCTCTACCGATGCCCATGTCCCCATGGAGGTTGACCACATGGTCGCCTCGGCGGCGGCGCCGCCACTAGACATTGATGCTGCCTCCAAGATGATTTCTAAGGAGGATCATCTCACTAGTATGGAGATTGCGGCTGAAGTGAATGGCTTCTTCACCGAGTCCACTTAGCATACCTCTTTGGTTATCATGATTCCGTGATTTGATACAATAAAATTGAAAAAATTCCAATTGGTTGTAGGCTCTATGAGAGCATAAACTTATTCTTTACTTTGGCGATTGGATGACATTTATTCATTTATTCCATTATTTATACATGATAGCATGTTATGTTCTGAGATGTGTGCATTTATCTTTAATGTATTTTCTTCCTCATTACATTAATTAGATGTCATATTGTAGAACGCGTGTGGCGCCCGAATGGAGGAAACGTGCCTTGCCGATAGCGCCACCACTCATACCATTTTACGAGAAACTAAGTATTTTGAGTCCATTAAAAAATCTCCGGGAAGTATTATGACAATCGCCGGCTGCGGTTCTCACATAGTTGGCTCCGGACAAGCCACTATTATACTCCCTGTGGGAACAACTTTGATCATTTGATGATGCATTGTTGTACCCGGAGTCGACTCGTACTCTTTTGAGCTTTAGAGACATCCGCGCTAATGGTTTCCATGCTGAGACCGATGATGAAAACGGCAAGGAGTGCCTACTCATCACAAAGCGGGATGCCGGTGGTAAACATGTTATCGAAAGGCTTCCTTCATTTGACACAGGGCTATACTACACTAAGATAGTAGCACCGCCCGTGTACACTACCCTCAAGACCGTTTTTAGAAGCTCTGAACTCTTCTGCCTCTGGCACGATAGGTTAGGCCACCCCAGACTTAGGATGATGAGAAATATAGTTAACAACTCGCATGGCCATAATGTTAACGTGAAGAACTTCCCGAATCCCGACGATTTCGTGTGCTCCGCATGCGCTAAGGGGAAATTAGTCATTAGGCCATCGCCCCTCAAGGTGAGGGATGAAATCCCCGCGTTCTTGGAACGTATCCAAGGGGACATATGCGGTCCAATTCAGCTCCTCACGGGGCCGTTTCGGTACTTCATGGTGCTCATTGATGCTTCCTCTAAATGGTCCAATGTTTGCCTGCTGTCAACACGGAACCATGCCTTTGCAAAGTTGATCTCTCTGATCATACAAATGAGGAATAATTTCCCGGATTATCGTATAAAGTCTATCCGAATGGACAACGCCGAAGAATTTACTTCAAAGGCATTCGATGATTATTGCATGGCAATGGGAATCAAAGTTGAGCACTCGGTACCACATGTTCATACACAAAATGGACTTGCCGAGGCATTGATTAAAAGAATTAAATTCATTGCCCGACCGCTCCTTCAGGGTTGTAATTTACCAACTACATGTTGGGGCCACGCGGTGTTACACGCGGCTAATCTCATCAACTTTCGACCGTCGGCCTACAACATCCACTCTCCTGTTCAACTTGCGCAAGGGTCAGCACCAAAAATTTCCCACCTCCGTAGGCTCGATTGCCAGGTATATGTACCAATACCACCCCTCAGCGATCGGTGATGGGCCCGCTCTGTAAGTCGGGGATATACGTTGGTTATGAGACTGTGTCCATAATCAGGTATCTGGACCCCATGACAGGTGACTATCACACGGCTCGTTTTGCTGATTGAATTTTTGACGAGGATCTTTTCCCGGCTTTAGGGGGAGAGAATCAACCCCTTGATGCTAAAAGTCGAGAAATCACATGGCAAGCCACGGGGATCCACGCCCATGACCCGCACACTGCTGAGACTGAGAGAGAAGTCCAAAAGATAATAGATTTGCAGTCTTTAGCAAATCAACTGCCCGACCACTTTAGTGACTTAAAGACTATGACAAAATCGCATGTGCACGCGCGTAATGCACCAGAAAGGGTTGAAATACCAAAGAAAAATGATGGTATAGCTCCCGTCCAAAGGCCTAAAAGGACGAGAAATCCGGCTTCTCAAATCCCAAGTACACGGGGACGCCTGACGAAAAAGGATAAGAGAGATTTATCATAGTCTGTCGCCAAAGTACCCCAAATTGAAACGGGGAGCCAGTCCAGACCTAGCACAAGTACGGAAAATTTTGTGCACGAAATTCTGGACTTAAACTTTCCCATAGGGGAAACACCCAGCGGAGATGTGAGCACACACATCGGCGCGGGAAATCTAAAGGACCTTGCTCCCATAATGGGAAATTTGGTAGAGCAAGTGTTTGCGCCGGATGCGCTCCATGACAAAATGGCCATAAATTATATTTATACGGGGGAGTCCGTGAACCGAGCAACGGTGATTGTCGACATCAACTTTGCTACGAAAATTGCCTCAATCATAGATCTTGACCCTGAGCCTAACACGCTCACTGATTGCAAGAAAAGGTCGGATTGGAAAGATTGGCAGCAGGCAATTACTACTGAATTATTATCTCTCAACAAAAGGAAGGTGTTCGGACCAGTTTGTCGAACTCCTCCCCACGTTCGCCCTGTTGGCCATAGGTGGGTTTTTGTTCGAAAGAGAGATGAAAATAATAAGGTAGTACGGTACAAAGCAAGGCTCGTCGCTCAAGGGTTCACTCAACGACCAGGTGTCGATTTTGAGGAGACTTATTCCCCGGTCATGGATGGAGTTACCTTTAGATACTTGATCTCGATGGTAGTAAACATGGGCTTGAAAATGAAACTAATGGATGTTGTCACTGCTTACCTGTATGGTAACTTGGATTCGAACATATATATGAAGGTTCCAGAAGGTATCCCTGTTCCGAACCATGATAGAGGAAACAGGGGTCTATACAGTGTTCAACTTCAAAAGATACTGTACAGACTCAGACAGTCCGGTAGAATGTGGTACAATCGCTTAAGCGATTTCCTTCATGAGAAGGGCTACACGAGCAATAAAGATTGCCCATGTGTTTTCATACGGCGATCCCAAGATGGATTCTGTATAATCACGGTGTACATGGACGATTTAAACATAATTGGTACACCTGAGGATATTGAGGAAGCGAGTTCCTACCTGATGTCGGAATTCGAGATGAAGGATTTGGGTAAAACCAAGTTCTGTCTAGGTCTGCAACTTGAACATTCCCCTGATGGGATTCTAGTGCACCAGTCGGCCTACACCCAGAAGGTGTTGGGAAGATTTGGATTTGATAAGGCATATCCTTCTAAGACCCCGATGGTCAGGAGGTCTTTACAGCCAGACAAGGACCCGTTCAGGCCAAAGGAAGAGGGGGAGGAAACTCTGGGACCAGAGGTTCCTTACCTGAGTGCAGTTGGAGCACTCATGTATCTCGCAAACTGTACACGGCCAGACATTGCGTTCGCCGTCAGTTTGCTTGCGAGATACAGTTCTGAACCTACCAAAAGACATTGGAAAGCTGTCAAGGACGTCTTCCATTAACCGCAAGGGACCAAAAATCTTGGTCTGTTTTATAAAAGGAATCAAGACCTATCTATTATAGGCTATGCCAATGTTGGGTACCTATCGGAACCGCATGATTGCAAATCGCAGACTGGATATGTTTTCCTTTGTGGTGGAACTGCGTTTTCCTGGAAATCGTCCAAGCAAACACTTGTGTCAACTTCCACGAACCACTCAGAAATCATGGCACTATTCGAAGCGTCGAAAGAGTGTGTATCGCTTCGGCGGATGATCGGCCACATTCAGCAGACATGTGGGCTGAACACCGTACAAACCCCTACCATTATCTATGAAGATAATGCTTCTTGTATTGCACAAGTCCAGATGGGTTATGTGAAGAGTAACCTCACAAAGCATATTAGTGCCAAGTTCTTCTATGCACATGAGCTGCAGCAGTTGAATGAGGTGAAAGTTTTGCATACTAAGTCTTGTGACAATCTTGCTGATATGTTCACTAAATCGTTACCGGCAACAACCTTAGAGAGGTGTGTGCGTGGAATCAGTATGATGAGACTTAGAGAGATGCAAGGTTCAAGGGGAGAAACTTCACAAACTTGTCGCTAAAATATCAATCCCGATGATCGAGTACTCAACTTGATGGTTGAGTGGATTGTACTCTTTTTCCCTTGAGTGAGTTTTCTGATGTTTCTCACACGAGGTTTTTGACGAGGCAATTCATGCAATACAACAACGTATACTGTGTGCTCTTTCTCCATATTTTTTCCCACTGAGTTTTTCGGAGTTTTGAGGCATGGATATACGGATAATTACCCAAGGGGGGTGTTGGGAAACCGGGGCCACCACGTTGGTGGCGGCGGCTAGCGCCAAGTCGCTCGGGATAGCCCCTCCCGTTTCCCCTCTTTACAATAAGTGGGTACTTATCCCTTGACCCCCTACCCCCTATATAAAGCAACAAGGAGCCATCATTGTAACACCTGATCATTGATTAATAAAGCTGGTCTCCTCCATATCTCTGTGTGTCTTTTACTTTCGCGTGTTTGACTACTTCGTCTACGACACTCGCTCTCGCTCTGCAACCTCGGACCGGACTCGCCGGCGGAGTTGCGGAACAGTTGCCAGGCCACACTCGCCCCTCAAAAGACTAGCAACCGTTCAAGACCTCTCGCGTCAGGTGCATAAAATGACCGGCCCAGCGGCGCGGGAGGCCACAACCTCATTTCTTTTTGTTTTTACATGTTTTTCTACTATCGTGTATACTTTAAATATTCTAAATAAATATATTGCAAAACAAGTTTACATAAAACATTTGAACATTAACAAATCACTTGAAAAATAATATTTTTTATGAAAAAATGTTTCTCATGAAGCATTTGAAGAAAATGCAAATTGTGTACAGAAAAAATGATGACCATGTATTAAAAAACGCAAACTCGTATTGAAAAAAATGTGAATCAACCTTTTGAAACCCTAAAGACGTGTATAAAAAAAATTGATCACGTATTCAAAAATGTTAATCTTGTCCTTGTAAAATATTAATCAAGCATTTGATTTTTTTAATATGTATAGAAAATATGCTGACCCCGCATTAAAGATTTTTAACCAAGCATTTAAAAAATGTTAAATGTGTATAAAGAAAAACTTTTTCATGTATATGAAAAGTGTATACAAAATATATACAATGTGTGTATGTGTGTAAAAAACTGTACACAAACATCTAACATTTTTAAAATGTTAAATGTGTAGAGAAAGATGCTTGTCATTTATACAAAAAATAATGGGTATGATTTTTTTTTGATCTTGTATTTTTTTATCAAGCATTTGAAAAAAAAATCATCTAATTATGACACATAAAATGTGTACAAAATGTTTCTGGTGTATACCAAAAGTTTAGAACATGTTTTTAAAAACTAAAGATAAAACAATGTTGATCCTGTATAAAAAATATTAACCATGTATTGCAAAAATGTTACCTATATATAAAAAATGTTCCTGATATATTAACCGAAAACGTAAAGTGTGTATGAAAAGAGTAGTCAGGAAACACAAATATTTGAAAGATGTTAATCATCTATTTCAAAAATCTTAAATGTGTACCAAGAAATATTCCTCATATATATTAAAAATGTGGAAGGTCTCTTAGAAACTTGAACAGAAAAACCAAATTGTAAAAGTTGAGCGTGTATAAAAATGTCAATTATATATTTTAGAAAAACTAATCATGTATTCTTTTTTTCCTGATATATACCAAAAGTATACAATGGGTAAGAACAAAAGTAGTCATTAAACATATTTTTTTAAAGTGTTTATCAAGTATTTAAATAAAATGGTAAACATGCATAACAAAAATATTCCATATATTTACGTAAATGTACAAATGTGTACCAAAAAATGTGGACATGTGCTGAAGAAAAAAGGAAAAATAAACAAAATTGGTGAAAATCGAAGAATTGGAAGAAATAAACACCGCGTGCCCAGCGTCTGGCCAAGCGCCAGGCAAATCGCTCCCCGCAGCGTCCATTTCATACGGCGCAGCGACAACAGGCGAGGCCTGAGCGCTCTGCGGCCTTGGCATTCAAGCTGCGATTCGGGAACTGCTGTTTCACATGCCTCTCTCCGCGCCATAAGTTCTTTGATTGCCGAGACCCGCAAATCTGCTACACATGCAAGCACACTGGACACCTTGAGCGTGCATGCCATGTTCATCTAAGAAGAGCCCCTCCAACAGCCAAGCCTCCAAGCTCCACACCTGCTCCAAGCTCCATCGCTCCACCCACCAACGCATCGCCGCTTCTGGGCGCGGCCCCAGTGCCGCAGCGGCCACCCCCGACTGCTTCTGCGACTGTTGTCCTGCTGCCCGGCCTTCCTGCGGCAACGACGACCATGGCCTACATCCCTGGAGCGGCGCATCGGTGGCCAGAGACGTCCAGCTGCACTGTCGTGAGCACGCCGGCGATGGAAGAGGAGGCCTTCCGCCTCAGGACCACGACGCTCTTGCTCACGGCCGTCGGGCCGTGGTCTGACATCACCGCGGACATGGTGGCCAGGGCGGTGGAGCGCGACCACCGCTTCCCCTGCCGTGACATCAACGTCGCGTCGTGCTTCCTTGAGGATTTCATCCTCACCCTGGCCGAGCGGCACCAGCGGGACCTGGTGTTTGAGGGCAAGTTCATGGAGGTCGCCGGCGTCCAGTTCAAGCTCCGGCCTTGGTTCCCTGCGCCGGGTGGCCACAAGGTGTGGCGTTTCTACTGTCGCGTCGCCCTTGACTGCCTCCCGCTGAACGCTTGGGAGTGGGGCAACGTCCAGGAGGTCCTGGGCAGGGATTGTTGGCTTGATCTGATTGAGCGGCAATCCTTGACCAAGACCAGTCACACTGCTCTGTTAGCGTGGCTCTGGACCTGGAATCCGGACAGGATTCCGCGTGCCTCCGAGTTCAACGTGCTCAACCGCCCCGACGTCGTCCGACCATGGGGATCGGTTCCTGAAGGCACGCCAACGGAGGAGGGGAAAGAGGGGCCTGACTTCCAAGTGCTCATTCACCTCGACGAGCTCAAGGACTACACCCCCAACCCCCTCTCGGAGACCGGCGAGGTGCGGGAGTGGCCGCAGTGCCATAAGTTCACTGATTGGCGCATGGGCACCAAGGATGGGGAGAGTCGAGGCCGCCCGGCAGCGTCAGCTGGCTCCTTCACAGTCGGCTGGAGATTCAACGACGACAGAGACGATGGCAGCAGCAGACGTCGCGGGCAGTGCGGAGGCGAAGGTGCAAGGAAGAGGTTCTGGATAGGGCTCCGCGACCAAGCGCCCTGCAGAGACACATCCACGTACGATCCTCAACCACGCCGACACAGGCGCCAGGACGGGAGTCCAACCAACACCCGAGAGGTCATGTAGCGGCCGGTGCTCGCCGGCGCGCATGGCACGGCGGAAGCGCATCAGGAGAGGGGTAGTGCGAGCCACACACGCATGCTCGTGAGCCCTTTCCTGCATGTGTTGCCCGTACAGTCCATGCAAGAGGCAGAGGAGCAGGCTGACCAGCCGGACGAGGTAGACGTCCAGAGTGAGGCAGGGAGCAGGCCGACCAGCCGGAAGAGGAGGACACCCAGAGTGACGGGCAAAGCATTGCTACCACTCCAGCAGGCATGGGCAATGTTGAAAGTCTGGCGGGAGGGCCAGCTCTTCCGCCCTTGGACCTGGCTGCTCGTGCTTTGGCGAGCGTGGGCGCGGACGACTGGGGCCCGACCTTCCCTGGGTTTTTGCCTCTTTTCTCCCCGCCCCGACAAGAGGTGGCGCTCTCCCTAGCTAGACAGCAGCAGCAGCAGGCCCTTGGCATCCCAGCCCCGTGGCTCAACCAGAACACTCAAGATGCAGCTTCCATCACCGCTATCGGAGTTGCAACCTTTTCCAGTCAGAGCCAGCCAAGCAGCTACGAGCTCCCCCTGCTGCCACCATCCTTGGGGCCAAGCGCTCTGAATAGCTGGGAACTGCCTGCCCCCAGGTCTCGCAGCCATGGCTCGACTTGGAGAGCCCAGGCCTGCAGTTTGGGCCTTGTTGGCTACCCAGCTGGGAGTCGGCCCAATTTGATAGCCTGCCTTGGGAGACAGAACGGGCCACGGGCCCGGAGGTGGTGTTTGGGCCTGGAAGCAACAACTTTGCTCACACCCCCTCTGTGGAAGAAACGCGAGCCAGGCGTGCACTTGTGGAGGCAAATCTGTCAGGCCATGGGCTTATCACAGCAATCACTGCCCAGGTCTCCAAGCTGCAGATTGATGAGCAACGGGCCTTCATCAGCAAACTCGCTACGGTGTTGTCTACGTCGATCCTGGGCACGCCAGCCCCGACGACGCACGTGTCTCGCCCCATCAAGCAGCGCCTGCTCGGCATCATGAAGGGCTCCAGGCAAAGCGCCCGACTCCTTCGCCAACGCTCAAACTTCTCCTCCTCCAGGAGATCCTAGGCGGCGATTAGTGTCGCGCTTGGGTTCATCAGGAAGGCAGAAGACTTCACAGACGACATGCTCCTGGAGTACATCGACTTCTTCCGCAATCCCATGCCGCCAGAGAACGTTGCAAAGCTCGCGGAACTCGTCGGCCTGACCTCCCGATCCCAGTTGCGCCTGCCAGATGCAGAACTCCAGGCCATCCTAGATGAGCTCGCCGCTCGGGTGGCTTAGCGCGTCTGTTGTCTGAATGCAACCTCTGAAGCCTGTTTTAGTTTCCTAATGATTAGCCATTATTAGAACCTAAACCTGAACCTGTGTGATGTTTGTATGTGCGCCGCTATGGCTTCCTGGCAATCCATCGCCCTGACTTGTTTCCCTTTAGTCGTTGCAGCCAGCACCCGGCTGTTAACTTTGTGCTCTTATTGTTCCTTATGATTGAACACCTATCGCTTGTCAACTGGAATGTGAGGGGTTTGAATGACCGCGCGAGGCGCGCGACAGTTCGTGCTATGGTTGACCGCATGCGCTGCTCAATTGTGTGTATTCAGGAGTCCAAACTAGCTGCTTTCTCCGATGCTGGTCGGATTGAAATCGTTGGGGCATAGTTTGACAGGCATGCTGCCCTGAATGCTGACGGGACTCGGGGTGGGGTGCTGATGTGCTGGCAGTCGGCGTCCCTAACCGCTAGCGCCATCACGATGCATGAGTTCTCCATCACTGTGTGTTTCACACCTTTGAGCGGCGGCCAAGTTTGGTCTCTGACAACAATGTATGGGCCTCATGATGACGCTCGCAAATCAGCTTTCCTTGCGGAGCTTGCCGCCATCCACAACTCCATGGGAGGGCCCTGGATTGTGATTGGCGATTTCAATCTCATCAAGGATCCCTAGGACAAAAACAACAACAGGATCAGCCGCCGATGGATGAACAAGTTCCCTGCACTCTAAACAGATCGAACTTACACAAAATTCAGCTGATTGGACATCGTTTCACATTGAGCAACAAGCAAACCCCACCAATGCTTGTTAGGTTGGACCGTGTGTTCTGCAATATAGACTGGGAATTGCTCTTTCCTGGGGCAAAGCTGCTACCCCAATCTTCTGCCATATCAGATCACTGCCCTTTGCTCTTGGTGAATGATGTAATCACCAAAACGAACAGGCTTTCCACTTCAAAGCATACTGGCAGTATATTCAGGGGTTCCAGGAGGTGGTGAATCAATCCTGGAACCTCCCTACTAGGAACGCTTGCCCGATCACTAGATTCAATGCAAAGCTACATCGACTCAGCAAAGCCCTTAGAGCATGGAGTAAAATGCTTGTCGGCGACATTCATAAACAGTATTTGATGGTGAACGATATTATACTTCAACTAGATTCGACACAAGATTACAGACCACTCAATTTGGATGAAAAGGAACTGAGATCAAAGTTGAAATCGCGATCCATGGGGCTTGCTGTTCTGCTAAAAATCAAGTTGAGGCAACAAAGTAGAATTCTTTGCTTGAAGGCAGGGGATGCCAACACTAAATTTTTTCAAAGAAAAGCCAACGCTAGACATAAGCGCAACACAATCCACATACTTTAGGGACCATCTGGACTGATATCTGCTTCGGATGAGATGGGCGCGCTAGCTCATCACCACTTCCAGAATATATTTGGCAATGAGAAACCAAGATCTGCGGCACTCAACTGGGACGAGCTCGAGTTGGAGCACATGGACCTCTCTGATCTGGAGGGTAATTTATCACCTGAGGAAATCAAGCGAGCAATTGATGAGATCCCAGTGGAGAAGGCTCCGCGACCGTACGGCTTCTCCGACGGTTTCTTCAAACAGTGCTGGGAGACAATCAAACATGATCTCTTCGAGGCCCTAAACCAATTGCACCACCTAGACAGCCGGGGTCTAGCATGCATCAACACTGCCATCCTTGTGCTAATCCCAAAAAAAGAGGGGGCAGACTCCCTCCAGGATTTTAGGCCGATATCACTGCTGCACAGCTTAATCAAAATCTTCTCCAAGATCTTGGCAAGCCGACTCGCCCCCAAGCTTGCTGGTCTAGTAGACCAATGTCAGAGTGCCTTCATCAAAAAACGGTGTATCCAGGAGAACTTTCTCTATGTGCAGAACACAATTCGGAAGCTGCACAAATCAAAGAAACCGTCAATATTTCTAAAGCTAGACATTGCCAAGGCATTTGACTCTTTATCTTGGACTTACCTATTGGAGATGCTGGAGGCCAAAGGTTTCGGCAGGTGTTGGCGTGAGTGGATTGCCATGTTGCTCAGAACATCAACCTCGCGGGTGCTTATAAACGGGCAGTGCTCCGAGGCCATCCAACACCGGCAAGGGCTAAGACAAGGGGATCCCATATCCCCTTTTCTTTTCATATTAGCCATGGACCCTCTGCAAAGAATGATGAACTTGGCCACGTCCTGTGGTGTCCTCACAAAGCTCCCTGGGCGGACACCACTAATGAGTTGCTCCTTCTATGCCGACGATGTGGCAATGTTCATGAATCCAAAGAAGAGTGATGCTACATTGGTTCAGCTGATACTGTTGTGCTTTGCGCAAGCCTCGAGACTTCACGTCAATGCCGCCAACAGCTCAGCCATGCCCATTAGATGTGGCTCAATCAACCTTGATGACATCCTAGCACCGCTCGGCATTACTCGAAGGAGCTTCCCAGTCACTTACCTAGGAATGCCATTATCCCTCAAGAGCCTTTCCAAGGCTGATCTTGACCCGTTGTTGGCCAAATTTGGCAGCAAAACCGCCACATGGAAAGGTGACCTCATGGCAAGAAGCGGCCGTCTGGTGCTCCTGAAGTCCGGTCTCACCGCGCTTGTAATTTATATGATGACGGTGCACAAACTCCCGGCCTGGGCATTGAAGAGACGGATCCAGCTTTGCCATGCATGGCTCTGGAGCGGTGAGAGCGCCTGCACGGGGAGCAAATTCAGGGTCAGCTGGAGCCAGATCTGTATTCCAAAGCACCTTGGCGGCCTTGGTGTGCTGCACCTTGCAAAATTTGGCGCTGCTCTACGCCTTCGATGGCTCTGGCTCACTTGGCAAGACCCACCTCGGCCATGGTCACGTTCGCCACTGCCATGTGATGTAAAAGACTGGGCACTGTTTGCAATGGCAACTGAGATAACACTTGGAGATGGCAGGAAAACAAATTTCTGGCATGACCGATGGCTGGGTGGACAGTGCCCAAAGGTCATTGCACCCTCACTCTTCAAGGTTTCCATTCGAAAAAACCGCACTGCTCAAGAAGCCATGAGAGCTGAAACTTGGCTCTCGGACCTCACCATTGGTCTATCTGACGAGCAATTACCTGAACTGACCCTTTTGGCTGCCATGCTTGATGAGGTGGTGCTGCTGGAGGGCTAGCCAGATACCATCTCTTGGCGTTTCACGCCGTCCCGTGAGTACTCCATGAGATCCGCATACTTGCTGCAGTTCCAAGGCGCAATTCCAATGGAAGGTTTCAATCTGATATGGGCAGCATGGGCACCCGGAAAATGTCGCTTCTTCCTATGGACCGCCATGTTGGGCAAGGTTCTGACAGCGGATGTCCTGCTGCGTCGAGGTTGGGAAAATAACTATTTTTGCCCCCTCTGCGAGCGAAACCTTGAGATAGTGTCGCACCTGCTGATCAAATGCCCTTGGTCTCGGTATGCTTGGCAGAAGATCACCACCCTATCACATATGCTGGCGCTGCTGCCTGAATCATGGAACGGATTGGTTAATGTTAAAGATTGGCTCCCAAGCTATGTCGGCAGAGCAACAAAAGAGGCGAAGAAAGGAACGCTATCCATGATCCTGTTGATGTCCTGGGAGCTCTGGCGGGAGCGGAATAGAAGAGTCTTTCAACAAGAGTTCATGAGACAGGAGGCTTTTGTACAAAGAGTGAGCGATGAAATAAAGCTATGGAATCTGGCAGGAGCGGCTATACCGTTCGACCCAGGATGAGTGCTTTCACTGGCTTTTTTCCTTTTTCTTCCTTGTTTCTTTTCCCCTTAGTGCAGCCGCTTGGCGCTGACCCGCTTTGGGTTTCCCTGTAGCTCGCTTTTCTCCTTACTGATCAATGAATTTGGTAGCTAAACTACCAACATTCAAAAAAAATAAACATACAAATGTGTAAAACCCAAAGAAAACCATGAAAATCCATGAGAAAATGAAGTAGTGAGAAAAATGGAAAATAGTCAATAAAAAATAGAAAACCAATGCAAAAAAGAAAAGGAATCAAAGAAACAAGAAAGACCGAAGGAAATTGATAAAGAAAAAGAAACTAAAGAAAAGAAGAAAGAAAATACTAAACCTAATGAAAACTTATAAATAAATGAGGAAATCTGATGAAAAACAAAGAAAAGAAAATAAATGGAGAACTGGGAATTAAATGAAGAGAGAAAATGGTCCAGCCTGAATCTTATGCAATAGCAAAATTTCCTGATGCGAAAGTAGCTATTGTGTTGCTATAAGCAAGACATAGCTTCCGCGCCTATTTTACGCATTGTGCGCCAGATCATGACATGGTGCTCACTACCCCCACTTGGTTTTGCCGACCCAATAAGCGGGTTGGCCTCTCGTTGATCGGTTGATGCTACCTCTTGAGCTTGCTTTGGTTATCCCTTGAAGAGGAAAGGGTGATGCGGCAAAGTAGCATAAGTATTTCTCTCAGTTTTGAGAACCAAGGTATCAATCCAGTAGGAGACAACGCACAAGTCACCGATTACATGCACAAATAATTAACAACTCGCACCCAACGTGATAAAGGGGTTGTCAATCCCTTCACGATCACTTGCAAAAGTGAGATCTAATACAGAAAGATAAACGGTAAAGTAAATATTTTTGGTATTTTTGGTTTATAGATTGGAAAGTAAAAGATTGCGAAATAGTAGATCGAAAACTAATAAGATGTAAAAGAGATTCAATATAATGAAAAGAGACCCGGGGGCCATAGGTTTCACTAGTGGCATCTCTCAAGATAGAAAATATTATGGTGGGTGAACGAATTACTGTCGAGCAATTGATAGAAAAGTGCATAGTTATGATGACATCTAAGGCAATGATCATGAACATAGGCATCACGTCCGTGTCAACTAGACCGACTCCTACCTGCATCTACTACTATTACTCCACACATCGACCGCTATCGAGCATGCATCTAGAGTATTAAGTTCATAAGAACGGAGTAACGCATTAAGTAAGATGACATGATGTAGAGGAATTAACTCAAGCAATATGATGAAAATCCCATCTTTTTATCCTTGATGGCAACAACACAATACGTGCCTTGTTGCCCCTACTGTCACTAGGAAATGACACCGCAAGATTGAACCCAAAGCTAAGCACTTCTCCCATTGCAAGGAAGATCAACCTAGTAGGCCAAACTAAACTGATAATTCGAAGAGACTTGCAAATATATCAAATCATGCATATAAGAATTCAAAGAAGAACCAAATAATATTCATACATAATCTGATCATAAATCCACAATTCATCAGATCTCGGCAAACACACCGCAAAAGAATATTACATCGGATAGATCTCCAAGAACATCGAGGATAACATGGTATTCAGAATCAAAGAGAGAGAAGAAGCCATCTAGCTAATAACTATGGACCCGAAGGTGTGTGGTAAACTACTCACGCTTCATCGGAGAGGTAATGGTGTTGATGTAGAAGACCTCCATGATCGAATCCCCCTCCAGCAAGGCACCGGAAAAGGTCCCTGGATGGGAAATCACGGGTACAGAAGGTTGCGGTGGTGGAAAAGTGGTTTCGTGGCTCTCCTCGTTGCTTCTCCGACTTCATCTCCAAGTCTTCTAGTTTGCTTTCGGTCCAAGAAAGATCATTGATAACCCACAAGTATAGGGGATCGCAACAGTTTCCGAGGGTAGAGTATTCAACCCAAATTTATTGATTCGACACAAGGGGAGCCAAAGAATATTCTCAAGTATTAGCAGTTGATTTATCAATTCAACCACACCTGGATAACTTAATATCTGTAGCAAAGTATTTAGTAGCAAAGTAATATGGAAGTAACGGTAACATCGGCAAAAGTAACAGTAGCAGTTTTGTAGTAATTGTAACAGTGGCAATGGAAAAGTAATTAAGCAAAGAGAAATATGTGAAAAGCTCGTAGGCATTGGATCAGTGATGGATAATTATGTCAGATGTGATTCCTCATGCAATAGTTATAACATAGGGTGACAGAAAACTAGCTCCAATTCATCAATGTAATGTAGGCATGTATTCTGAATATAGTCATACGCGCTTATGGAAAAGAACTTGCATGACATCTTTTCTCCTACCCTCCCGTGGCAGCGGGGTCCTATTGGAAACTAAGGGATATTAAGGCCTCCTTTTAATAGAGTACCGGACCAAAGCATTAACACTTAGTGAATACATGAACTCCTCAAACTACGGTCATCATCGGGAGTGGTCCCGATTATTGTCACTCCGGGGTTGCCGGATCATAACACATAGTAGGTGACTATAGACTTGCAAGATAGGATCAAGAACTCACATATATTCATGAAAACATAATAGGTTCAAATCTGAAATCATGGCACTCGGGCCCTAGTGACAAGCATTAAGCATAGCAAAGTCATAGCAACATCAATCTCAGAACATAGTGGATACTAGGGATCAAACCCTCACAAAACTAACTCGATTACATGGTAAATCTCATCCAACCCATCACCGTCCAGCAAGCCTACAATGGAATTACTCACGCACGGCGGTGAGCATCATTAAATTGGTGAAGGAGGATGGTTGATGATGACGACGGCGACGGATTCCTCTCTCTGGAGCCCCGAACAGACTCCAGATAAGCCCTCCCGAGAGAGTTTAGGGCTTGGCGGCGGCTCCGTATCATAAAACACGATGAATCCTTATCTCTAATTTTTTTTCTCCCCGAACATGAATATATGGAGTTGGAGTTGAGGTCGGTGGAGCACCAGGGGGCCCACGAGGCAAGGGGGCGCGTTCAGGGGGGTAGGGCGCGCCCCCACCCTCGTGGACAGGGTGTGGTCCCTCTGGCCTTGATTCTTTCACCAATATTTTTTATTAATTCCAAGAATAACTTCCATGGAGTTTCAGTTCATTCTGAGAACTTTTATTTCTGCACAAAAATAACACCATGGCAGTTCTGCTGAAAACAGCGTCAGTCCGGGTTAGTTCCATTCAAATCATGCCAGTTAGAGTCCAAAACAAGGGGAAAAGTGTTTGGAAAAGTAGATACGATGGAGACGTATCAATCATCGCGAAGGTTTCATTCCGTTTGGTATTCCTTTTCTGCGAAACTCTAAAATAGGCAAAAAAAACATAAACTGGCACTGGCCCTCGATTAATAGGTTAGTCCCAAAAATAATATAAAATAGCATACAAATGCCTATTAAAACATCCAAAATAGATAATATAATAACATGGAACAATCAAAAATTATAGATACGTTGGAGACATATCAAGCATCCCCAAGCTTAATTGCTGCTCGTCCTCGAGTAGGTAAATGATAAAAATAGAACTTTTGATGTGGAATGCTACCTAACATATTTTATCCATGTAATTTTCTTTATTGTGGCATGAACGTTCAGATCCGAAAGATTCAAAACAAAAGTTTAATATTGACATAAAAACAATAATACTTCAAGCATACTAACAAAGCAATCATGTCTTCACAAAATAACATGGCCAAAGAAAGCTACCCCTACAAAATCATATAGTCTGGCTATGCTCTATCTTAATCACACAAAATATTTAAATCATGCACAACACCAGTTTCAACCAAACAATTGTACTTTAGTATTTTCAAACTTTTTAACTTCCACGCAATACATGAGCGTGAGCCATGGACATAGCACTATAATTGGAATAAAATGGTGGTTGTGGAGAAGACAAAAAGGAGAAGATAGTCTCACATCAACTAGGAATATCGACAGGCTATGGAGATGCACATAAATAGATATCAATGCCAGTGAGTAGGGATTGCCATGCAGCGGATGCACTAGAGCTATAAGTATATGAAAGCTCAAAAAGAAACTAAGTGGGTGTGCATCCAACTTGCTTGCTCACAAAGCACTAGGGCACTTTGAGGAAGCCCATCATTGGAATATACAAGCCAAGTTCTTCTAATAAAAATTCCCACTAGTATATGAAAGTGACAACATAGGAGACTCTCTATCATGAAGATCATGGTGCTACTTTGAAGCACAAGTGTGGTAAAAGGATAGTAACATTGCCGCTTCTCTCTTTTTCTCTCATTTATTTATTTATTTGGGCCTTCTCTCTTTTTTAGGGCCTCTTTTTTTCGGTCGGAGTCTCATCCCGACTTGTGGGGGAATCATAGTCTCCATCATCCTTTCCTCACATGGGACAAGGCTCTAATAATGAAGATCATCACACTTTTATTTACTTACAACTCAAGAATTACAACTCAATGCTTAGAACAAAATATGACTCTATGTGAATGCATCTGGCAGTGTACCGAGATGTGCAATGATTCAATAGTGACATGTACGAAAAAAATTATGAACGGTGGATTTGCCACAAATAGGATGTCAACTACATGATCATGCAAAGCAATATGACAATGATGGAGCGTGTCATAATAAATGAAACGGTGGAAAGTTGCATGGCAATATATCTCGGAATGGCTATGGAAATGCCATAATAGGTAGGTATGGTGGCTGTTTTGATGAAGGTAATGGTGGGTGTATGGTATCGGCGAAAGTTGCGCGGCACAAAAGAGGCTAGCAATGGTGGGAGGTTGAGAGTGCGTATAATTCATGGACTCAACATTAGTCATAAAGAACTCACATGCTTGCTGCAAAAATCTACAAGTCATCAAAACAAAGTACTACACGCATGATCCTAGGGAAGGGTTGGTAGGAGTTAACCATCACGCGATCCCGACCTCCACTCATAAGGAAGACAATCAATAAATAAATCATGCTCCAATTTTATCACATAACGGCTCACCATACGTGCATGCTACGGCAATCACAAACTTTAACACAAGTATCTCTCAAATTCACAATTACTCCACAAGCATGACTCTAATATCACCATCTTCATATCTCAAAACACTCATGAAGAATCAAACTTCTCATAGTATTCAATGCACTTCATATGAAAGTTTTTATTATATCGATCTTGGATGCCCATCACATTAGGACTAGTTTTATAACCCAAGCAAATTACCATGCTGTTATAAAAGACTCTCAAAATGATATAAGTGAAGCATGAGAGTTCAACAATTTCTATAAAATAAAGCCACCGCCGTGCTCTAAAAAGATATAAGTGAAGCACTAGAGCGATATTGCCTAGCTCAAAAGATATAAGTGAAGCACATAGAGTATTCTAATAAATCACGATTCATGTGTGTCTCTCCTAAAAGGTGTGTACAGCAAGGATGATTGTGGTAGACTAAAAATCAAAGACTCAAATCATACAAGACGCTCCAAGCAAAATACATATCATGTGGTGAATAAAATTATAGCCTCAAGTAAAGTTATCGATAGACGAAGACGAAAGAGGGATGCCTTCCGGGGCATCCCCAAGCTTAGGCTTTTGGTTGTCCTTGAATATTACCTCGGGTGCCTTGGGCATCCCCAAGATTAGGCTCTTGCACTCCTTATTCCATAGTCCATCAAATCCTCTCCCAAAACTTGAAAACTTCACAACAGAAAACTTGACAGAAAATCTCATGAGCTCCGTTAGTATAAGAAAATAAATCACCACTTTAAGGTACTGTTGCAAGCCTATTATTTATTTATATTGGTGTAATATCTACTGTATTCCAACTTCTTCATGGTTCATACCCCCCGATACTACCCATATATTCATCAAAATAAGCAAGCAACGCGCGAAAAACAGAATCTATTAAAAACAGAACAGTCTGTAGTAATATGTAACTCTCCAATACTTCTGTAACTCCAAAAATCCATCCAAATTAGGAAAACCTGAGACATTTGTGTACCAATCGAGAGCAAAACTAATCAGATCAAAAGCACGTTTGTGTGAGTATTCAAAACTAATTTACTAAGCGCAAAAGTTTATGATTTTCAGCAGGATCAACACAACTATCACTGTAAGCTATCCTAAAGGTTCTACTTGGCACAAACACTAATTAAAACATAAAACCACATCTAACCAGAGGCTAAATGAATTATTTATTACTAAACAGGAGCAAAAAGCAATGAACAAAAATAAAATTGGGTTGCCTCCCAACAAGCGCTATCGTTTAACGCCCTTAGCTAGGCATAAAAACTCGGATAGATCTAGGTATTGCCATCTTTGGTATGCAATCCAAAAGTGGCTATCATAATAGATCCAAAAGTGTTCCATGCCTTTCCTTAATGGAAATTGGAATCTAATGTT
Organism: Triticum dicoccoides; assembly: GCF_002162155.2. NCBI lineage: Eukaryota > Viridiplantae > Streptophyta > Magnoliopsida > Poales > Poaceae > Triticum > Triticum dicoccoides. The sequence goes on along the minus strand of NC_041391.1, from coordinate 205,385,833 downwards.
TCCTTCTTTCATATCAATAATTGCACCAATCATTCTAAGGAAAGGTCTACCAAGAATAATAGGACATGTAGGATTGCAATCTATATCAAGAACAATGAAATCTATGGGCACATAATTCCTATTTGCAACAATAAGAACATCATTAATCCTTCCCATAGGTTTCTTAATAGTGGAATCCGCAAGATGCAAATTTAAAGAACAATCATCAAATTCACGGAAACCTAACACATGACACAAAGTTTTTGGAATTGTGGAAACACTAGCACCCAAATGACACTAAGCATAGCATTCATAATCTTTAATCATACTCTTAATAGTAGGTTCCCACTCATCATAAAGTTTTCTAGGGATAGAAACTTCTAGTTCAAGTTTTTCTTCAAAAGATTGCATCATAGCATCAACGATATGTTTACTAAAAGCTTTGTTTTGATTATAAGCATGAGGAGAATTTAACACGGACTGCAACAAGGAAATACAATCTATTAAAGAAAAATTATCATAATTAAATTCCTTGGAATCCAAAAGAGTGGGTTCATTGCTACTTAAAGTCTTGACCTCTCCAATCCCACTTATATCAATTTTTGCATCTAGATCTAAAAACTCCGAATCATTGGGACGCCTTTTAACTAAAGTTGACTCATCTCCAGTCCCATCTTTATCAAGATTCATATTGTAAAACAAATATTTAACAGGAGTTGCATCAATCACTTTTAGATCTTCATCATTATTATCATGAAAACTAGAAGAACACGCTTTTATAAACCAATCTTTTTTGCACACATCTTAGCGGTTCTTTCCTTGCATTCATCAATGGAAATTCTCATGGATTTGAGAGACTCATTGATATCATGCTTAGGTGGGATAGATCTAAGTTATAAAGAATCAACATCAAGAGAAATTCTATCCACGTTCCTAGCCAAATCATCAATCTTGAGAATTTTTTTCTCAATCAAAGCATTGAAATTCTTTTGCGAACTCATAAATTCTTTAATACTATTCTCAAAATCTGAGAGCATCTTATTAAAATTTCCATAAGAGTTGTTGTAGGAATTACCATAATTATTAGAGGAATTATTAGTAAACGACCTAGGATTAAAATTGCCTCTATACGCGTTGTTACTAAAATTGTTCCTACAAACAAAATTCACATACATAGATTCATTATTATTTTCAATCAAAGTGGACAAAGGCATATCATTAGGATCAGAAGAAACACTTTTATTAGCAAATAATTTCATAAGTTCATCAATCTTTCCACTCAAAACATTAATCTCTTCAATCGCATGAATCTTCTAGTGGATCTTTCGGTGTGCCATTCTTTTCTCATCAAATCCTCCAAAACTCGTCTTAGCAAATCTATCATTTACTTTATTTCCCTTTTTGAGGATGAACTTAAATCATGGAAAGGACTTTGATTGGTAATTTTAACATTCATAAACCCATAGTCGGGATCATCACCGTATATATCATCATATAAAATGCGTAGTTCATTTCTAACGGGTTCCTTCATCATTTTATTCAACAAATACCTATTCAATCCTACATAAATTACTCTAGTAATCTAATAAAACTTGTGACGCCCCCGATTCAATCGTACACTAATCATGCACGTAAATGTGTACGATCAAGATTAGGGACTCATGAGAAGATATCACAACACAACTCTAAAAGTAAAATAAATCATACAGGCATCATATTACAAGCCAGGGGCCTCGAGGGCTCGAATAAAAGTGCTTGAACATAAACGAGTCAGCGGAAGCAACAATATCTAAGTACAGACATAAGTTAAACAAGTTGCCATAAGATGGCTAGCACAAACTAGGATACAGATCGAAAGAGGCGCAGGCCTCCTGCCTGGGATCCTCCTAAACTACTCCTGGTTGTTGGCGGCCTGAACGTAGTAGTAGGCACCCTCGGTGTAGTAGGGGTCGTCGTCGACGGTGGCATCTGGCTCCTGGGCTCCAACATCTGGTTGCGACATCCAAGAAGAAGAGGAAAAAGGGGGAAAAGAGGGAGCAAAGCAACCGTGAGTACTCATCCAAAGTACTCGCAAGCAAGGATCTACACTACATATGCATGAGTATTTGTGTAAAGAGGCAATATCGGTGGACTGAACTGTAGAAAGCCAGAATAAGAGGGGGATAGCTAGTCCTATCGAAGACTGCGCTTCTGGCAGCCTCCATCTTGCAGCATGTAGAAGAGAGTAGATTGAAGTTCACCAAGTATCATCGCATAGCATAATCCTACCCGGTGATCCTCCCCTCTTTTCCCTGTGCGAAAGCGATCACCTGGATGTCTCTGGAACTTGTCTGGGTGTGTTTTATTTAGTATCCGATTCTAGTTGTCATAAGGTCAAGGTACAACTCCAGGTCGTCCTTTTACCGAGGGACACGGCTATTCGAATAGATAAACTTCCCTGCAGGGGTGCACCACATTTCTCAACACGCTCGATCCCTCTGGCCGGACACACTTTCCTGGGTCATGCCCGGCCTCAGAAGATCAACACCTCACCGCCCTACCTAGGCACAACAGAGAGGTTAGCGCGCCAGTCTAAATCCTATGCACGCAGGGGTCTGGGCCCATCGCCCATTGCACACCTGTACGTTGCGAACGCGGCCGGTGAGCAGACCAAGCCTCCCTTATACAAGAGCAGGCATTCCAGTCCAACCCGGCGCGCGTCGTTCAGTCGCTGACGTCAAGAAGGCTTCGGCTGATACCATGATGTCGAGTGCCCATAATTGTTCCCGCGTAGTTGGTTAGTGCATATAGGCCAGTGGCCAGACTCAGATCAAATACCAAGATCTCGTTAAGCGTGTTATTTTGAAGTAACCGCGGATGCCGACCAGGGCCAGGCACACCTCTCACCTAGGTGGTCTCAACCTGCCCTGTCGCTCCGCCACAAAGTAACCATGAGGGGGCTGTCAGGAACCAAGGCCCATCACTACCTAGATGGAACGACCTGCCCCTTCAGCCCCCCATCTCTGAATCACTTGCGGGTACTCTATGAGCTGACCCGACTTTAGTTACCATCTGAAATGTACATATCTATAGTATATACCCATGATCACCTCCCGAATGATCACGGCCCGATAGTATAGTGATACGTCTCTATCGTATCTACTTTTCCAAACACTTTTGCCCTTGTTTTGGACTCTAACTTGCATGATTTGAATGGAACTAACCCGGACTGACACTGTTTTCAGCAGAACTACCATGGTGTTATTTTTGTGCAGAAATAAAAGTTCTTGGAATGGCCTGAAACTCCACAGAGAATATTTTTGGAATTAAAAAAAATACTGGCAAAAGAATCAAGGCCAGGGGGCCCACACCCTGTCCACGAGGGTGGGGGCGCGCCTACCCCCCTGGGGCACGCCCCTCTACCTCATGGGCCCCCTGGTGCTCCACCGACCTCAACTCCAACTCTATATATTCACGTTTGGGGAGACAAAAATCAGAGAGAAGGATTCATCATGTTTTATGATATGGAGCCGCCGCCAAGCCCTAATCTCTCTCGGGAGGGCTGATCTGGAGTCCGTTCGGGGATCCGGAGAGGGGAATCCGTCGCCATCGTCATCATCAACCATCCTCCATCACCGCCGTGCGTGAGTAATTCCATCGTAGGCTTGCTGGACGGTGATGGGTTGGATGAGATATACCATGTGATCGAGTTAGTTTTGTTAGAGTTTGATCCCTAGTATCCACTATGTTCTAAGATTGATGTTGCTATGACTTTGCTATGCTTAATGCTTGTCACTAGGGCCCGAGTGCCATGATTTCAGATATGAACCTATTATGTTTTCATGAATATAGGCGAGTTCTTGATCCTATCTTGCAAGTCTATAGTCACCTACTATGTGTTATGACCTGGCAACCCCGAAGTGACAATAATCGGGACCACCCCCGGTGATGATCGTAGTTTGAGGAGTTCATCTATTCACTAAGTGTAAATGCTTTGGTCCGGTACTCTATTAAAAGGAGGCCTTAATATCCCTTAGTTTCCAATAGGACCCTGCTACCACGGGAGGGTAGGACAAAAGATGTCATGCAAGTTCTTTTCCATAAGCACGTATGACTATATTCGGAATACATGCCTACATTACATTGATGAACTGGAGCTAGTTCAGTGTCACCGTATGTTATAACTATTGCATGAGGAATCGCATCCGACATAATTATCCATCATTGATCCAATGCCTATGAGCTTTTCACATATTGATATTTTCTTAGTTACTTTACTGTTGCCACTGTTACAATTACTACAAAACTGCTACTGTTACTTTTGCTACTGTTACCGTTACTTCCATATTACTTTGCTACTAAATACTTTGCTGCAGATATTAAGTTTTCCAGGTGTGGTTGAATTGACAACTCAACTGCTAATACTTGAGAATATTCTTTGGCTCCCCTTGTGTCGAATCAATAAATTTGGGTTGAATACTCTACCCTTGAAAACTGTTGTGATCCTCTATACTTGTGGGTTATCAAGACTATTTTCTGGTGCCGTTGCTGGGGAGCATAGCTCCATTCTTTGAGTCACTTGGGATTTATATCTGCTGATCACTATGAGGTACTTGAAAGACGAGAAAACCAAGATCTATCCCTCAATTGCGAGGGGAGGTGAGGAATCGCCATCTAGCTCTGCACTTGATTCTCCTTCTGTTTTGAGTAAACTTGCGACACCTAAACCTGCTTCTGCTATTAATTCTGATATGTCGCATGTTATTGATGATGCCACTTCTGCTATGCGTGATGCTTATGATGAAACTACTTCTATGCTTGATAATACTGTGCCATTAGGTGAATTTCTTGATGAACAACTTGCTAGGGCTAGAGAGAATGAAATTATTGAAACTGATAATACTGATAAAAGTGATTATGAAGATTCTCCCCCTAGATATGAATTGCATGTTGTACCTGAGGGTTATGTTATGGATGAAGAAACTGGTACAGATTTTCTTGCTTGCAATGATAGATCTGATCTTAAGAAATTATTAGATAAGCTGAAAGAAAAGCCTTTGAATTCTAGAATGAAATATGACCCTGCTTTTGCTACTTCACCTATCTATGTTACTAATAAGGATTATGATTTCTCTGTCAATCCTGAGATACTTACTTTGGTTGAATTTGATCCTTTTTATGGCTATGAATCAGAAACTGTTGTGGCACATCTTACTAAATTGAATGATATAGCCACCCTATTTACTCATGATGAGAAAACTCGTTACTACTACTCCCTCCATTCCTAAATGTAAGTCCTTTTAGATATTTCGCTACAAACTACATACGGATGTATATGGACATATTTTAGAGTATAGATTCGCTCATTTCGATCTATATCTAGTCCATAATGAAATCTCTAAAAAGACTTTTATTTAGGAACGGAGGGAGTATATCCTTAAATTATTTCCGTTCTCATTAAAGGGTGATGCTAAAACATGGTTTAATTCTCTTGATCCTGGTTGTGTGCGTAGTCCCCAGGATATGATTTATTACTTCTCCGCTAAATATTTCCCCGCTCACAAGAAACAAGCTGACTTAAGGGAAATATATAATTTTGTGCAAATTGAAGAAGAGAGTCTCCCACAAGCTTGGGGGAGGCTTCTCCGATTACTTAATGCTTTGCCTGATCATCCTCTCAAGAAAAATGAAATACTTGATATCTTTTATAGTGGACTAACCAATGCTTCCAGAGACCACCTAGATAGTTGTGCTGGTTGTGTTTTCAGAGAAAGAACTGTTGATCAAGTTGAATTGTTATTGAATAATATGTTCACTAATGAAAACAATTGGACACTTCCTGAACCAACTCCTAAGCCAACTCCAAAGAAAAGGGGTATTCTATTTCTCAGTACTGAAGATATGCAAGAGGCAAAGAAATCTATGAAAGAAAAAGGGTATTAAAGTTGAAGATATCAAGAATTTACTGCCTATTAAAGAAATACATGGTCTTGATAACCCGACACAGGTAGTAAAGGTAAATTCTCTCTATAGATATGATAAAGCTGAAATCCCGTCTACTAAGTTTGCTAGCCAATGCTTGGATGAGTTTGATGACTTTATGGCTAAACAAGAAAACTTCAATGCTTATGTTGGTAGACAATTGAAACGTAATGCTTATATGATTGAACACTTGAGTGATTATACGTCTAAAGTTAAAGGTGAACTTAAACATATTAGTAAACATGCTTCTATGGTTACCACTCAAGTAGAACAAGTGCTTAAAGCTCAAAATGATTTGCTCAATGAATTAAATAATAAGAAAATGACAATGTTGTTAGAGTTGTGACCAGAGGTGGTAGAATGACTCAGGAACCTTTGTATCTTGAGGGCCACCCTAAGATAATTGAGCAAGATTCTTAGAGAGATAATGTTTCTGCACCTAGTCCTTCTAAAAAGAAGAAAAAGAAAAATGATAGGACTTGGCATGCTTCTAGTGAACCTCTTGTAGACACACCTGAGAATCCCAATGATATTTCTATTTCTAATGCTAAAACACAATCTGGTGATAAACATGAACCTAGTGATAATGTTAATGATGATGTTCATGTTGATGCTCAACCTAGCAATAATAATGATGTAGAAATTGAATCTGTTGTTGATCTTGATAACGGACAATCAAAGAATCAACGTTATGATAAGAGAGACTTCGTTGCTAGGAAGCACGGTAAAGAAAGAGAACCATGGGTTCAGAAACCCATGCCTTTTCCTCCTAAACCATCCAAGAAAAAGGATGATGAGGATTTTGAGCGCTTTGCTGAAATGATTAGACCTATCTTTTTGCGTATGCGTTTTACTGATATGCTTAAAATGAATCCTTATGCTAAGTACATGAAAGATATTGTTACAAATAAAAGAAAGATACCGGAAGCTGAAATTTCCACCGTGCTTGCGAATTATAATTTTAAGGGTGGAATTCCTAAGAAACTTGGAGATCCAGGAGTACCAACTATACCATGCTCCATTAAATGAAACTATGTTAAAACTGCTTTATGTGATCTTGGAGCCGATGTTAGTGTTATGCCTCTCTCTTTATATTGTAGACTTGATTTGAATAAGTTGACACCTACTGAAATATCTTAGCAAATGGCCGATAAATCAACCGCTATACCTATCGGTATTTGTGAGGATGTGCCTGTTGTGGTTGCAAACGTTACTATCTTAACGGACTTTGTTATTCTTGATATTCCCGAGGACGATAGTATGTTGATTATCCCTGGTAGACCCTTTTTGAATACTGTAGGGGCTGTTATTGATTGCAACAAAGGCAATGTCACTTTTCATGCTAATGGTAATGAGCATACGGTACACTTTCCAAGGAAACAACCTCAAGTTCATAGTATAAATTCTATTGGAAAAATTCCATCGATTATTATTGGAGGTTTTGAATTTCCTCTTCCTACTGTCAAGAAGAAATATGATATTATTATTATTGGGGATGTACATAACCCCGTTGAGGTAACCTAGTGTTATTCGAAATTTCTCCGGTTTCATGCGATTTGGAATGAGTTTGTTAACAAGACTTGATCAACCTTGTTAGTGTATTCCTTTTGCTGAGCATGAAATGGATAAAGTTAGAAAGCACAACCTTCTGTACCCTCCTTTACTTTCTGTTATTTAGAATAAATAAAGCAAAAATAGTATTTTCTGTCTGTTTTCTGAATTATCCTTGCAATAAAAAATACCCCGAAAATAAAAGTTCTCCAAATGCCCTAAAAATGAAATATGATTTTTTAGATTATTTAAGAATTATTGGCTGTGAGAACACACGAGAGGGGGCAGCCACCTGGCCACGAGGGTCTAGGGTGCGCCCCCTGCCTCGTGGGCCCCTGGTGGGCCCCCTCCACTTATTCCAGCACCCACACACTCCTTCTTCCTCCCAAAAAATCACCAACCAGCTCAAGCACGAGTTCTGGCTCATCTTGCTGCCATTTTCGATCTCCTTGCTCAAAGCTCCACTCACAAAACTACTTTGGGGGATTGTTCTTTGGTATGTGACTCCTCCAATGGTCCAATTAGTTTTTGTTCTAGTGCTTTATTCATTGAAATTTTTTACTACCTAGGTGACCCTGTTCTTGAGCTTGCATGTCAAATTTATTTGGTCCCAAGTAGTTCTAATGCATGATATAGTCTCTAGGCACTTGTGGGAGTAGTTGCTATCAATTTTGTTGAGTTTGGTTAACTTTGATTTTGAGTTACCAAAAATTTCAGAAATTTTCAGAAAATGATGAAGAGATTTTTGAGGGGCTCTTCGAGCCGAAGCTCGAAGGATAAGCAAAGTGAAGAGGTTAAAAAGCCCAAATATAATCTCCCTCGCACCGCGGAGGTTCGGCCGTGTGAATGGCCTTGTGATGAGTTCTTGAGAGCAGCCGGAATTCATGATGATTTTTATTATTTGGCTGAGAATGCAGGCCTCACCGACTTCCTCCACGACCATCTTGATCAGTATCTCCTACTCGCTAATATTTTTGTGCAAATTTTTTACTTTCATGCTAGGAAATCACCACCTTCAGTGGAGTTTCATTTATATGATGAGGTTAAGTAGATGTCACTATATGATTTTTGTGGGGTTTGCGAGATACCCTTTGTGGGCAGTATAGAGGAACCACATCATAGTGATGTGGATGAATTTACTGATATGATCGCTGTAGGGGAGACGAGGAAGGTTTCCATGCAAGAATTACTAGCATACACTTTGCTGTTCTATATTACTTTGCAATATTTGTTAGAAGATGTTTAATTGGTCACGGGAACAGTGGAAATCCTAGTGCTCCTGATATTGTTATTTTGCGCCATGCTTTGTTTCGTGATACAACTTTCAGTTTAGGCGCTGTTATTGCTAAGCGATTAAGTTTGAACCGTACAAAGGGCCCCATCTTTGGAGGCATCTTTGCTTCACGCCTTGCTAAACACTTTAAGATACCTATTAGGCATTATGAGAAAGAGGAAAAGTTGTTGCCCCCTATTTTTCTAGATTATAAGAGGATGGTAGCACATGAATTTATTGTTAAAAATAAGAAGATGATGCTTAAGTATAAATTGATATTTAATAAAACTCGTTGTGAGACTATTATCTTGCCTTCACCCTCTTTGTTTAACATATTTTCAGGCACGTACCTCATCTTGCCCGAGGCCATTTATGCATACTGGAGGCTGACACAAGCTCCAGAGTCTGAGCCGGAACCACCACTTGGCCCGTATCGACAGTCCGTTTATTAGTGGTATCCGGAGGAGATAGCCAACCAGTGGCACCCAGATGACACTCCTCCGCACACCGGAGAAGGCAGCTTTGATCAGTGGCCATAGACCAACTTAGGCCAAAAGCCTAAGCTTGGGGGAGTACGTATTTCTCACAGATATTACATTTATGTTCACACACTCATGCCAATTGTCGGTGCTCATACTTTTTCATTGTGCTATCCATGCTAGTTTATTTTATTTTCTAAGTCTTCTTCTTGTGTGTTTGAAAAACCTTAAGAAAAACCAAAAATATTAGCTAGTTTATTTTCCATGCCTGTAGTGGTAGTAATTAAAATAAAACCCAAAAAGATTTCTCGTTCTTCTTTTGCTTGTTGGGATCTTTCCCGTGTAAATAGTTTCATTTGTCCTCTCGACCCCCAAAGAAAAGAAAAGAAATAAAACTATTTACACGGGAAAGCTCCCAACAAGCAAAAGAAAAACGAGAAATCTTTTTGGGTTTTATTTTAATTACTACTACTACAGGTATGGAAAGTAAACTAGCTAATTTTTTTGATTTTTCTTAAGGTTTTTCAAACAGACAAGAAGAAGACTTAGAAAAGAAAATAAACTAGCATGGATAGCACAATGAAAAGGTATGAGCACCGACAACTGGCATGAGTGTGTGAATATAAATGTAATATCGGTGAGAAATACATACTCCCCCAAGCTTAGGCTTTTGGCCTAAGTTGGTCTATGGCCACTGATCAAAGCTGCCTTCTCTGGTGTGCGGAAGAGTCTCATCTGGGTGCCACTAGTTGGCGATCTCCTCCGGATCCCACTGATAAACGGACTGTCGATACGGGTCAAGTGGTGGTTCCGGCTCAGACTCTGGAGCTTGTGTCAGCCTGCAGTATGCATAAATGGCATCGGGCAAGATGAGGTACGTGCTTGAAAATATGTTAAACAAAGAGGGTGCAGGCAAGATAATAGTCTCACAGTGAGTTTTATTAAATATCAATTTATACTTAAGCATAACCTTCTTATTTTTAACAATAAATTCATGTTCTACCATACGCTTATAATCTAGAAAAATAGGGGGCATCGACTTTCCCTCTTTCTCATAATGCCTAATAGGTACCTTAAAGTGTTTACCAAGGCGTGAAGCAAAGATGCCTCCACAGATGGGACCCTTTGTACGGTTCAAACTTAATCGCTTAGCAATAACAATGCCTAAACTGAAAGTTGTATCACGAAACAAAACATGGCACAAAATATCAATATCAGGGGCACTAAGATTTCCACTGTACCCGCGACTAATTAAACATCTACTAACAAATATTACAAAGTAACATAGAACAGAAAAGTGTATGCTAGTAATTCTTGCATCGGAAACCTTCCTCGCCTCCCCTACAGCGATCATATCAATAAATCCATCCACATCACTACGATGTGGTTCCTCTATGCTGCCCACAAAGGGTATCTTGCAAACCCCACAAAATTCATATAGTGACATCTCCTTAACCTCATCATATAAATGAAACTCCACTGAAGGTGGTGATTTCCTATTATGAAAGTAAAAAATTTGCACAAAAATATTAGTGAGTAGGAGTTACTGATCGAGCTGGTCGTGGAGAAAGTCAGTGAGGCCTGCATTCTCAGCCAAATAATAAAAATCATCATGAATCCCGGCTGCTCTCAAGAACTCATCACAAGGCCATTCACACGGCTGAACCTCCGCAGCGCGAGGAAGATTATATTTGGCTTTTTATCCTCTTCACTTTGCTTATCCTTTGAGCTTCGGCTCGAATAGCCCCTTAAAATCTCTTCATCATTTTCTGAAAATTACTGAAATTTTTAGTAACTCAAAATAAAAGTGAACCAAACTCAACAAAATTGATAGCAACTACTCCCACAAGTGCCTAGAGACTATATCATGCATTAGAACTACTTGGGACCAAATAAATTTGACATACAAGCTCAAGAACAGGGTCACCTAGGCAGTAAAAATTTGTAAAGAATAAAACACTAGAACAAAAACTAATTGGACCATTGGAGGAGTCACATACGAAAGAACAATCCCCCAAGCAGTTTTGTGAGTGGAGCTTTGAGCAAAGAGATTGAAAATGGCAGCAAGATGAGCTAGAACTCGTGCTTGAGCTGGTTGGTGATTTTTGGGGGAGGAAAAAGGAGTGTGTGGGTGCTGAAATAAGTGGAGTGGGGCCACAAGGGGCCCACGAGGCAGGGGGGCGCCCTGGACCCTCGTGGCCAGGTGGTTGCCTCCTCTGGTGTGTTCTCACTGCCAATAATTTTTAAATATTTTAGAAAAAAATATATTTCATTTTCAGGGCATTTGGAAAATTTTTATTTTCGAGGTATTTTTATTGCAAGGATAATTCAGAAAACAGACAAAAAAAATACTATTTTTGCTTTATTTATTCTAAATAACAGAAAGTAAAAGGAGGGTACAGAAGATTGTGCTTTCTAACTTCATTCATCACATGCTCATCAAAAGGAATCCACTAACAAGGTTGATCAAGTCTTGTTAACAAACTCATTCCGAATCGCATGAAAACTGAGAAATTTTAAATAACACTAGGTTACCTCAACTGGGATATGTACATCTCCAATAATAAGAATATCATATTTCTTCTTGACAGTAGGAAGAGGAAATTCAAAACCTCCAATAATAATCGATGAAATTTTTCCAATAGAATTGATACTGTGAACTTGAGGTTGTTTCCTCAGAAAGTGTACCATATGCTCATTACCATTAACATAAAAAGTGACATTGCCTTTGTTGCAATCAATAACAGCCCCTGCAGTATTCAAAAAGGGTCTACCAAGGATAATCGACATACTTTCATCCTCGGGAATATCAAGAATAACAAAGTCCGTTAAGATAATAATGTTTGCAACCACAACAGGCACATCCTCACAAATAACGACATGTATACCGTTTATTTATAGACCATTTGCAAAGATATTTCAGTAGGTGTCAACTTATTCAATTCAAGTCTATGATATAAAGAAAGAGGCATAACACTAACACCGGCTCCAAGATCACACAAAGCAATTTTTACATAGTTTCTTTTAATGGAGCATGGTATAGTTGGTACTCCCGGACCTCCAAGTTTCTTAGAAATTCCGCCCTTAAAAGTATAATTCGCAAGCATGGTGGAAATTTCAGCTTCCAGTATCTTTTCTTTTATTTGTAACAATATCTTTCATGTACTTAGCATAAGGATTCATTTTAAGCATATCAGTAAAACGCATACGCAAAAAGATATGTCTAATCATTTCAGCAAAGCGCTCAAAATCCTCATCATTCTTTTTCTTGAATGGTTTAGGAGGAAAAGGCATGGGTTTCTGAACCCATGGTTCTTTTTCTTTACCGTGCCTCCTAGCAATGAAGTCTCTCTTATCATAACGTTGATTCTTTGAAAGTGGGTTATCAAGATCAACAACAGGTTCAATTTCTACATCATTATTATTGTTAGGTTGAGCATCAACATGAACATCATCATTAACATTATCACTAGGTTCATATCCATCACCAGATTGTGTTTCAGCATCAGAAGTAGAAATATCATTGAGATTCTCAGGTGTGTCTACAACAGGTTCACTAGAAGCATGCAAAGTCCTATCATTTTTTTCTTCTTTTTAGAAAGACTAGGTGCAGCAACATTATCTCTCTAAGAATCTTGCTCAATTCTCTTAGGGTGGCCCTCAGGATACAATGGTTATCGAGTCATTCTACCACCTCTAGTCACAACTCTAACAGCATTATTGTTTTTCTTATTATTTAATTCATTGAGCAAATCATTTTGAGCTTTAAGCACTTGTTCTACTTGAGTGGTAGCCATAGAAGCATGTTTACTAATAAGTTTAAGTTCACATTTAACTCTAGACATATAATCACTCAAGTGTTCAATCATATAAGCATTACGTTTCAATTGTCTACCAACATAAGCATTGAAGTTTTCTTGTTTAGCCATAAAGTCGTCAAACTCATGCAAGTATTAGCTAGCAAACTTAGTAGACGGGATTTTAGCTTTATCATATCTATAGAGAGAATTTACCTTTACTACTTGTGTCGGGTTATCATATAGCATGGCAGACAGATAAGAATGTAGGGCCACAGATGATAAACTAGCATTCTATACTAAGCATTTAGGATTGCAGGTAAGGTATCAACAACTGTAGCAACAATGGCAGGCCATGCAACAGAATATGATTAATCGAAAGCAGTAACATGCTACACTACTCTAATGCAAGCAGTAGAGGAAAGGAATAGGTGATATCTGGTGATCAGGGGGGCTTGCCTAGTTGCTCTGGCAAGAAGTAGGGGTCGTCGGTGACGTATTCGTACTAAGTGGCATCTGCGCCGGTCTCGGAGTCTAGCGGAGAAGAAGAGGGGGGAAGAAACAGTAAACAAAACATCACAAAATATAACAAGGTAAAACATGGTGCTAAGGGTGATCTAACGCGGGGATAGGTGATACCGGCGAAGGAGGAAAACATCCGGGAATGTATTCCCAGTGTTCCACGTTTTCGGGCAGATGAACCGAAGGTTGATTGTTGCATGTTCGTTATGCCAGGGATGTGTGGCGGACAAACAGATCGCATATTTGTATTCGTCTCGTTGTTCTGAGCAACTTTCATGTACAAGGTATTTTCATTCTAGTTACGGCTTATTTAATATTAATTTTCAAAGTTTTAAACATTTTCTGAAATTATTATATTTAGTTTAAACCGAATTGACCAAGTCAATTTGACTAGTCAAAAGGGAATGTGTGGCCTACATGTCATTGACTAATTACCTAAACAAATAAATAAATCTAACTTACTTTAATGGGGTCCTACATGTCATTTACTACTAGACTAATTTTAGCACTAACTAATAACTAGCTACAACTAGTAGTACTAATCTAAGCAGAGACCGGCTACACACTCACACGTAAACCTGGGTAAACATCGGGCCGGGCCGGGTTTCAGGCCGGGCTTGTAAAAGCCCGACCTTCATTTCTCAAGCCCGAGCCCGGCCCGAAGCCTGAAATACTTCATATTTTCAAGCCCGAGCCCGGCCCGAAATCAAGCCCGAAGCCCGAAAGCCTGTCCGAATGCTGTTTTTTAGTACGCGCACGTGCAAGCCCGCCACAAAGTCCAAAAGACCGGCCCAAAATACGGAGAAATTAAAGCCCAAGCCCGGCCAGAACTATCTTTCGGGCTGCAAAACAAAGCCCGAGCTCGGCCCGAATGTCAAGCCCGGCCTGCCCATGCCCGGCTTTACTCACACGCACCCACGCACACACACTCAGGCACACACACAGCACACACATACACACGCTTCACGCTCACAGCACACACACGCATGCACGCTCGTCCAGCCGTGGCTAGCGCCGGAGCAGCCTAGAGCAGCAGCGGCATTAGAATAGCAGCAGCCTGGCAAAACAAGCAGCAACGGCGACCACCAAAGAAACACAAGTAAAGGGCAGTAGCCGTGGCAGCATCAGCATCTAGCAGCAGGATGAAGCAACAGAGCAGCGCTAGTAGAAAAGAGCAGTACCAGCGGCAAAAGCAGCGACAGCAGGTGTGGGCGCGCGGCCAGGAGCGCACAAGAGGCTGGGAGCGCACGCCGGCCGCTGGCAGGAGCAGCGGTGAGCGGGGCGAGCCCAAGGCACGCGCTGGGGGGCGGCAGGGGCGCGGTCTAGGGGGCGCGACAAGCAAGGGAGAGACCCCGGGCGCGGGCGCAGGCAGCCGGAGCGGCTAGCGAGCGCGGGAGCAGAGCTCCGGCCGAGATCTGTCCAAGAGGAGATACGACGAAATCGACACAGTTCGGAACCGGGGTTGAGGGGGAACGGTCGAGGAGCTCACTGTGAAGCTCGTAGACGAGGTTTGCAGGGACGACCGGACGCGACGAGCTTGACGTTGAGGGGCGACGGCCGTGTCAGGAAATCGGCTCGATGCCGAGCGTACGGTGCCTCCTAGCTTGAACCAGTGGAGGTAGGCGAAGGAGTCGACGATGCCGGAGCTCTTGGACATCTTGGCGCAACGAGGAGAGGCCGGTGGCCGCGGGATCGACGATGGCGCGGCGACGTCCCGCTCGGGTGACGAAGAAACCGAAGGGGACGAGCGAGGGATGAAGAATGGGTGGCCTAGGGTTTGTCCCTGGTGACCGGGTGGTCTTAATCGGCTCGGGGCACGGCGGATGGCCGCCACGTCGCTCATCCGCGGCCTGGACGTGCTGCAGCCGGCCACCACGACCTGGTGAACACGGGAGGAAGGAGGGGGCGTGGTGGGTTGGGCCTGATGCTGTGCACTTGGTCCTCTAGTGAATAGTGCCAGGTTTTGGCCTTCTCCCTATTTTATTTATTCCTTTTTTTCTTTTCTTTAAATTCTTTTCCGATTTGCCTTGTTTGAGCTACCAAAGGTATTTTGCTAAATAAGATAATTGGCGCATAAATACTAGACTATGTAATGATCTAGCACAACATGTTTAGATAGTTTTGAATGGTTTAAATATTTGTTTCTTTTTCTTTACTCGGTTAATTTAAATGTTGTTAGCTCCTGTTTTAATTATTTTAGAGGCATTTATATATTTCCAAAAAATATTTGTTATTGTTTGTTAAGTAGTTATTGAATATTTGTAAGATTTTGAACATTATTAAGACATTGTGTTAAGAAACTATAATTGGACTTGTTACTTGAATTTCGATGACCTGACATCATTAGGGTGAGGTTACTGTAGCATAACTATCGGGGTGTTACAAAACTCCTCAAAAGCTTCAAGGTACAAAGATTGAGATATTTCAGGATAGGGAACTCTCTTCCTAAGATTTTCACTATAAGATTGATAATCTCTAGCTTCCAAAGTACGCGTGGTTTCTTTATCATAAAGAATATCTATAATCGGGGGGTGTTCAACATCCTTTTTATAGCAAAAATATCCCTAGTTTCTTTTATTATAAACCAAATTCACGCATAAGGATAATGGTGACAATCTTTTTAGCTATTGGGTGATTAATATTTGGAAGTTCATAAAATACCTTTTGCAAAGCAGGATGAATATGCACAAATTTTCTTTCTAATTTTTCAACGAGCATAACAATGGCATCTGCATAGCAGTTGGCCTCAAGAAGAATAGACTTTTTATTAATAGGCATGGATCATGTGCAATCAAATAATTCTTAGATAGCACTTTTTCCAATAATATTACCATCCCCCACACGAAAGATTTTTGTTTTGTAATTAGGTGGAGTTTCAGTTTCATGATTCAAAGAACAAGATTCAAGTGTTTCCTCAAGATTTTCAAAGATAACCTCCCCAGTTTCAGACATGATGGCAACAAACCAATCTAGCAAATGAGCAACCAGAAAGAAGACGAACGAAAAAATGGGCGAAGAAAAGGCAAAGGTTTTCGAAAATCGTTTTAGAAGTGGGGAAGAGAAAAACGAGAGGCGAATGGCGAATGTAATGCAAGGGGAAAGAGTTTATGATGGGTACTTGGTATGGCTTGACTTGACGTAGATCTTCCCGGCAGCGGCACCAGAAATCCTTCTTGCTACCTCTTGAGCTTGCGTTGGTTTTCCCTTGAAGAGAAAAGGGTGATGCAACAAAGTAGCGTAAGTATTTCCCTCAGTTTTGAGAACCAAGGTATCAATCCAGTAGAAGACAACGCACAAGTCACTGAATACATGCACAAACAATCAACAACTTGCACCCAACGCGATAAAGGGATTGTCAATCCCTTCACAGTCACTTGCAAAAGTGAGATTTGATAGAAAAAGATAAATGGTAGAGTAAATATTTTTGGTATTTTTGGTTTATAGATCGGAAAGTAAAAGATTGCAAAATAGTAGATCCTAAACTAGTAAGATGTAAAAGAGATTCAATATAATGGAAAAGAGACCCGGAGGCCATAGGTTTCACTAGTGGCTTCTCTCAAGATAGCAAATATTACGGTGGGTGAACTAATTACTGCTGAGCAATTGATAGAAAAGCGCATAGTTATGATGATATCTAAGGCAACGATCATGAACATAGGCATCACGTCCGTGTCAAGTAGACCGACTCCTGCCTGCATCTACTACTATTACTCCACACATAGACCGCTATCCAGCATGCATCTAGAGTATTAAGTTCATAATAATGGAGTAACGCATTAAGTAAGATGACATGATGTAGAGGAATTAACTCAGGCAATATGATAAAAACCCCATCTTTTTATCCTCGATGGCAACAATAAAATACGTGCCTTGCTGCCCGTACTGTCATTGGGAAAGGACACTGCAAGATTGAACCCAAAGCTAGGCAATTTTCACATTGCAAGAAAGATCAATCTAGTAGGCCAAACTAAACCGATAATTCGAAGAGACTGGCAAAGATATCAAATCATGCATATAAAAATTTAAAGAAGAACCAAATAATATTCAAAGATAATCTGATCATAAATCCACAATTCATCGGATCTCGTCAAACACATCGCAAAAGAATATTACATCGAATAGATCTCCAAGAACATCGAGAAGAACATGGTATTGAGAATCAAAGAGAGAGAAGAAGCCATCTAGCTAATAACTATGGACCCGAAGGTCTGCAGTAAACTACTCACGCTTCATTTGAGAGGTAATGGTGTTGATGTAGAAGCCCTTCGTGATCGAATCCCCCTCCGGCAGGGCGCCGGAAAAGGTCCCTAGATGGGATCTCACGGGTACAGAAGGTTGTGGCGGTGGAAAAGTGGTTTCGTGGCTCTCCTCGTTGCGTCTCCGACTTCATCTTCAAGTCTTCTGGTTTGCTTTCGGTTCAAGAAAGATCATCGCGAAGGTTTCATTCCGTTTGGACTCCGTTTGGTATTCCTTTTCGACGAAACTCTAAAATATGCAAAAAAAAAATAGAAACTGCCATTGGGCCCTCGGTTAATATGTTAGTCCCAAAAATAATATAAAATAGAATATAAATGCCTATTAAGCATCCAAAATAGATAATATAATAGCATGAAACAATCAAAAATTATAGATACGTTGAAGACATATCAATTGACCATTGGACGGTCAATTGTTTTTTCATTTGCGGGGGTAAATGGGGATTTATATTACCCAAGAGCATAGGAGTTCCTCCCGACACAAACTAGGGATATTATCAGGGCCAGAACGGAGCCCGTGGTGCAAGCCTCCGTTCTTCCAAAGTTTGCTAACACATGACTAACATTATTGTGCTCTCGAGAAATACGAGTAACACAACACTCCCTTTGACCTATATGTCTCTTCACCTCCGAGACCACCATGGCATATTGCGAACGATCTTGGCGTGTAGCATTGATCAACCGGGCTGCTTGCAAGCTGTCGCACTCCACAATGATCGGCAACTCCGTCCACTAGAGTGAAAACGCAATGCTCCATCACCACACCTAGCTCGGCATGCAACTGTTGATCGATTGAATGTCTACTTTGAGGGGAAATGTTGAATTAAAAAATATTCTTAAATTTGAAGAAAATATCACTAACTTTAAAAAAGTATGTGAATTTTGAATAGAAAATCGCCAATTAAAGAAAAGTTCATGAAACTGGAATAAATGTGAATTTGCAAAACTTTCTCAAAAATTGGAAGAAAACTTCAGGAATTTGATAAACGGGTTCAAGATTTAAATAAGTTCATGAATTCAAAAAAAATCATGGATACAAAAGATGTTCAAGAATTTGAATAAGTTCGTCAATTTGAATAAAGTTTGAATAGAAAAACATGAATTTGAAAGCAAAAAAGAAAGAACTAAGAAAGAAAAGAAAAAAAGATTAAAAATAAAAATAAAAAGGCACGGAAGAAAACCCCAAAGAAAAACAGGCCAAACAAATACATAGAAAAACCAGAAAAATCCCAACAAACAGGAGATCTTCAATGGGCCGGGCCATAGAATTACGCTTGGGTGCCTACTACACTCTTTATACAAAGTTAAAGGCCCAACTGGCACCAGATTGCTAGCCAAAACGACTTGGGATTTTATGGATTGAGAAAAGTTGCTGAATTTACAAAATATTAATGATTTTTTAAAGGTGTTCATGACTTAAAAACGTATCAAAAAATTATAAAAATTTATAATAATTTTAATTTTTTTTAAAAGGTTCACAAATAAAAATCTTGAATTTTAAAGGATGTTCGTGAACTTTAAAAATATTCATTTGGAAAACATGTTCACATATTTGGAAAATATTCTTGAATGTAAAAATGATCACAAGTCTAAAAAACTGTTCAAATTTATAAAATATTTACGATTATAATTGAAATGAATTACGAAAAAAGAAAAAATAACAGAGAACAATAGAAGAAATAAACTAGAAAAAAATGACATAGTAAGCACAATAAATAACGTTCTAAAACCTTACTAAATTCAGGTGAAAGGACCAAGGCTCATTTACTGAAACATGGGTGCGTGGGTTTTTAACTCTTGAAGGAAGTATTTTAAATAAATACTCCCCTGGAGCAAACAAGATTGACAATTCTTTTTAAATGCACATGATCAGTAGCTCGTGGTGGACTGAACAAAATGTAAATGGGAGAGTAGTAGGAATATAAGGCTGGTCATAGTGGGAGTAACATAGGTAGTAACATAGATGCCACATAAGCAAAAATATTGATGTGGCAAGTAGTTAATGAGGAGAGAGGCAAATAGAGTAACCTAATATGTTACCATCACATAGCGTTTTCCAATGCAAAATGAGTCTACAAGACAATAAATGAGCATGTGTATGTTACTACACATATGACACTTCCCACTATAAGGGTAGTAACATAGAGTAGTAACGTATGCATGTTACTACTCTAAGTTACTCCCCACTATGACCAGCCTAAGTCCAATGCTCCGAGTTGGCATAAAAAATCTATTCTAGATCTGCTTCATTTTTTAGTGTGGCCCAACCAAACAAATCATCGTCTCTCTATACTTTTTAGGGTATGTTTGAAATCCCTCCAACTCCACGCGCAAGCGCCTCAAGTGTAGAGTCCACTGTTACTAGAAGTTAAGCTAGGGCGCGGTGCAATTTAGAGGAGTTGTAGAAGTTGGGAAATAGCATCACCTCGGCCTTCTCAATTTCATGGAGTTGGCGCAAATTACCCTCAACTCTCAACGATTGGTGAAAACTGATGGTTCATAACACTATTGAAATCTATGATCTGCTGCTACCAGAATATTGAAAGTCTAGCCAGCCTCACCACACCTCGTTGCATTGCCAACCCAACCCAGCTTGACATCGAGCCCTCTTGCCAACCTTGCTGACGGGGTGAAGGACAATGGTGGCTTCGTGACCACATCCCCACCTTGATTACGCTCACAGTCAGGTCGTCAGATATGATGCCTTCATCTTGCCTCGGTACACGACATGGATGCTATGCTTTCTAACCAAAGGAGGTCCAGACGTTCATGGAGTATTCTTTGGCGGAGCTTCTCGTGGCAACGGATGTCTTTGCAGCTGCGAGCAACATTCTTTCTTCGTCCTCGTATACTAAGAAGATGGGCATCAACCTGTAGTGGAGCCCCTCCACCTGCACTTTGTCATCATCCGCGGTGTTGGATTCGCCCCACTAGAGCGATAACACCTGTCCTCCGATCCCCAATGCACTAGTGCCGAGCATGCTGCTATAGCTATGGCCTAACTCCTATTTTTGTATCTCCTTCATTGTTGAGCAATAGGTTGTGCTCTCTTGTGGAACAGATTCATGATGAAGAAGGCAACAAATTCGATGTTGGAGTAAAAGCGATTCGGACAACATCTTCAACTGTATACACACCCTAGCCTAGCCATGAATTAGGCTTAAGTCGGCCATTCTAGGATGGCGTGATAGGCGCTCGTGAAGCTGACTACCGCAAAGATGAGGTTCTCCTTGTGGAATTTTTTTTGTCACTAAAGACAACCACCAGGGAGATCTGACCCAGAGGCTTGGCCTTCATCCTTAAAATCACTCCATGAAACTACTTGTGGCTCACACTCAATTTGGATTTGGAGATGCCCATCTGCTTCAGCATGCTAGCATACAAAATGTTGATTGCACTGCCTCCATCCATCAACTTGTTTGAAACTTCGCAACGGCAGGAAGTTGAACCCTGCTGATGCATTGATTGGGGCCGACCCAAGCTTTATCGATGGGTGCCTTCCGACGGCGACAAGACGAGTATGAGTAGGGAGAGAGAGAAGTGACGGCGCTAGGGTCCCACCTCCCCATGTTGGCTCGGTTGCCAACACAGGAGTGGCGTGTTTTTTGTGTGCAAATTTGATGTGCAAAAGGCAGTTTATGTACGAACTCTCTCCGACACTTTTTTGCGGCACCGAATTGTCTGTGCTAAGAAAAAAATGATGGATTGATCTGCAGCATGGAACAACTATCATATTTCAAACTTTTGGAGCGTAGCACCGTTCTTTTTCATGGCGTGGATTGGTATAATTTTTGTGACATAGTGGAACAACTTTGACAAGTTGCATGATCGTTTTTTTTTCAAATGGGACATTATTTTTGTGACATTCCTAACTTACTGTCTTATGCCATAAGATGTTAAATACAATTTTATTGATAAAGACGTGAAGTTAGGAGAAAACAGATCATGTTTTTTAGGAAATAAAAAACTCTGAAGAAATAAAGAGGTACAAAAAAAGTCCCGCTCTCATGGAAGACCCCGCGATGGGAAGTCTACATAGTTTTTGGCCCCGAAAGAGAAGATTTTTCCTTTTGCGGATGGCCCAAAAAGAGAAGATGGTATACTCTGCATTGCTTCTAGCACTTCATTTTTGGGTGTGAATTACCTATAATTTTTGTGACCTAGTGTAACAACTTTGACAAGTTGCATGAACATTATCCCCAAATGGAACATTAATTTTGAGATATTCCTACCTTATTGTCTTATGCCATAAGATGTTAAATAAAAATTTAAAATTATCTTGACTGAAAAAAAATAACTAGAAGATGGTTTTACTGTGCAAAAAATAACATTTCTAGCCGAATATAGTGAAAAAAGTGCGTGGTCGGCAGGATTCGAACCTGCGCGGGCAAAGCCCACATGATTTCTAGTCATGCCCGATAACCACTCCGGCACGACCACTTTGATGCTAAAATTTGGACTTAAGTCTTCTTAAGTAAGGTGGAACGAATACAAAAGGTATAGGGCTTCAGTTGCTTCTTCGTTGATTGTATTATGCTAATATACGTAAGACGAATTCTTAATCTTCTTTCTGGTTGTTGTAACTAAAAGTCGCCGCTCTATATCATTTGTTGCGTGCCACTTACATGGTTCCAGCGATAGCTTCCACGCTTCTGCATGACACTTACATCTTGCGTTTCCTAGTACTAGTAAGTGTGCACGTGCAACGCACGTCTATTTGAACTAATAAGTATGCACGTGCAACATGCGCCTATTTGGATTAACACAGTATACTAAACTTAATACAAGATAATTTATTCATAAATTTGAAAATTCCCTATAAAATACACAATATCTTACTCTCAACTCGTACAAATAATTTGAAATATCGTTTCTCCTTAATCAACATGTCTCCTGTATTAAAAGACCACCCAGTGTTCCCAATGTATAAAACTCAAAATTATTTAGAAGATTCGTCATGATTCTTCGTATGCACACATTTATGCAAGTATATAATCACACATGAAAATGGCACTTAGGACAAGCTAAGGAACCGTTTCAGTGCCAACAAACTCCAGTCAAGAATTATTATTACAATGGAGTGTCAACCACAATAGTGGGAAGAGACCTCTATGGTTTGTTGAAAAGAGGAAGCCATTGTCAGATAGAAAAGTGTAGAGATGTCTTGACTGCATAAAATCAGCTGTGAAACAAGGTGTCGGTGTCAAAACCGGCGGATCTCGGGTAGGGGGTCCCGAACTATGCGTCTAGGCGGATGGTAACAGGAGACAAGGGACACGATGTTTTACCCAGGTTCGGGCCCTCTTGATGGAGGTAAAACCCTACGTCCTGCTTGATTGATATTGTTGATGTGGGTATTACAAGAGTAGATCTACCACGAGATCAAGGAGGCTAAACCCTAGAAGCTAGCCTATGATATGATTGTTGTTCGCCTACGGACTAAAACCATCCGGTTTATATAGACACCGGAGAGGGCTAGAGTTACACAGAGTCGGTTACAATGGTAGGAGATCTACATATCCGTATCGCCAAGCTTGCCTTCCACGCCAAGGAAAGTCCCATCCGGACACGGGACGAAGTCTTCAATCTTGTATCTTCATAGTCTTGGAGTCCGGCCGATGATGATAGTTCGGCTATCCGGACACCCCCTAGTCCAGGACTCCCTCAGTAGCCCCAAAACCAGGCTTCAATGACGACGAGTCCGGCGCGCAGGTTGTCTTCGGCGTTGCAAGGCGGGTTCTCCTTTAAATTCCATGTGCCTGATGAATAGTGTCCGGCTCCCTTATAAATGTTGCGCTCCTTGGCTTCCACGTCCAATAATGGCCCTCTTCCACGTGTCGTATGAATGCGAAAAGCTAGTGTATTTTTGCGTTTTACTCCCTAACCGCGCGAATGAGCTGCCTATAAGAGAGGCGAGGATCTAGATCCAAATCACACCATCCTCCTTTCGCAAGTACTCATCGAAGCGCCTCTGACCAAAATCCATTCCATCATGGATAATCGACGCGGCTCCTCCTCTCGCGCTCCCAGCCCTCAGCCAGGAGATTGGAGGAGATGTTCAGTTCCACATAGCGAGCTGGTGACGCTCCAAGCAGAGGGATATCTTCCCCCGGCCTTCATGGTTCTGGTTCGAGCCGGACTGGCCACCTACAAGGGTGGGAAGCAAGCGGAGAGCGTCCCCAATCCATCCCGAGGAGAGTGGGTATGCTTTGTCCCTTATCTACTAAGGGGACTCGGATTTCCCATACATCCGTTTCTCCGGGGGCTCCTGGAGTTCTATGGACTCCGGCTTCACCACCTTACACCTGCCTCCATTTTGCACATCGCGGGTTTTGTAGCTCTTTGCGAGCTGTTCTTGGGCATCGAGCCCCATTTTACGCTGTGGAAGAGATTGTTTTGTCTCGTACCCCGTTCTCATGAGGGGTCGATATATCAAGTGGGCGGAGCCGAAATATGGCGCATCGCCGGGACAGGATATCTATCCGGAACCCCAAAGAAGGCGTCCGAAGACTGGCCTTCGGAATGGTTTTATATGGAAGATGCCCCTCTGCCGGATCCAGTTCGGATCGGCCTCCCGGAGTTCAGCAACGCTCCTCTGAAGAAACGCCTGAGTTGGCGCCCGCGGAGTTCTCAACGGGAGGATGACAGGAGTGTCCAATATCTGATGGGCCGGATAAGGTTACTGGCCCATTTCCGGACTGACCATGATCGGAGTCATGGCCACATGCATTATGCGAGGGGTACAGCCACTCCAATATAGGGGCCACCCCATGTGGGATTTCAACGGGGAGAATGACGCTACCCGTCACGGCCGCAAGGGGCCGGGATCGACCACCGATCCGGTGAAGATCCTGTCCGGCTTGTACAAGGGGAAGAAGGAGGACTTCCTCCGCACGAGTCCATTGAATGGATTCTCCATGAATAACCCTCAAAGCTGGGTAAGCGGACGTTTGTCTATCCGATTCGTGCTTTCAAAGTTAAGTGTTTTACTTTATGATTTCGACGCAGGAACTGCGTCGGGATGTGGAGGGCATACAAAGCCCGACTCCACAACCCGAGGATCCGGGAAGATCCCTTGATCCGGCCTCCGAAGAGGATCCGGTCATAGAGGTGGAGCTGATTGACGGGGTGTTCCACCAACTCAGCATGGACAATGCTCTAGTCGCCATTACGGCTGACTACCCCGGTTTATCTCCGGCTTCCCAGGTAACTACGACCGAAGCCCTGACACCATTATTTCGTTCATGCTTATTTCTGACCACTGTATACCAACGGTGTTTCGCAGGAGGTGCCCTTGAGGTGGGAAGCCGATCCCGCGGCGACTGACCGACAAGGATCAGTGCGGCCCAGCAGGCGAAAGAGGAGTGCGGCGCGAATCGAAACGTCGCCGCAACGATATGGCTCACCATTGTCTTCAAGGTAAAGACTCCTAGAGGTGTATTAATGCTCATGATTCTTCCAGGAGAAAGAGCGCTCGCCGGACCGTGCCCAGAGAGGTTGCCAACCAAGCCTTCGCCAGCCAGGCTCCAACACCTGGTCCGGAGGGGGAGGCGAGCGCAAGGCGCGAGATGGATGCTCCTCCAATGGAGGATGCCGACAGGCTGTCCGCCACCAGGTCTGAGGTGGAGAGCGCCATGAATCACAGGCGCCGCCGGACAGTTCTTCATGACGCGTTTTTCTCTTCGGAGGCGTTGAATGCCTTTAATGCGGGAGACGCGCACCTCCGTGCCGCTCAAAATGATTTAACCAGAGCCACGAAGCAGTATGTAAAGGACATACGGGTAAGGAATTTTAATAGTTATATATGCCAGTAGCCCCCGAGACTTAAAATAGTTAAAATAACTGATTCAAGAATCATTTGTTATGCAGGATCTT
Organism: Triticum dicoccoides; assembly: GCF_002162155.2. NCBI lineage: Eukaryota > Viridiplantae > Streptophyta > Magnoliopsida > Poales > Poaceae > Triticum > Triticum dicoccoides. Next base: position 205,360,140 of record NC_041391.1, on the reverse strand, counting down.
ATGGAGAAGAATATCCACCTGTCCCAGGAGCTCCGAGAGTGCAAGGCCCAACTTGAGGCCGCACTGGCCGCCACAGGGGGAGCCACAGAGACCCCCGCTGGTAATACATACTTCGAAAAGATAGGTAGTTAATAAAGTGCGGCGTGTGCGTAAGTCTGACAATAATATTGCAAAGGGTGCCGGACTGGATCCGGACAAGAAACATCTGTTGCGCCAGCTGAAGGCCAGCGAGAAGGTGCTTATGAGGGTGCAGCAGGAGAGGAACAAACTCCAAGATGCCAACACCCAGCTGGGCGAAGAACTAAAAGATGTTCGGGTCCAGCTGTCTGACTCCATAAAGGAGAATCGGCGGCTTCGTCACGGCATTTATAGTAAGTGCTTGAGCAAACTCTTTTGAAAAGAAGAGTTCGGCGAGGAAGTCGATTGACAGAAATGTGTCTGTAGGTGTGCTCACGGGTCGTCCGGCGGAGGAAATGCCTGGTTCCACGAGTGACCTTCTTCCCGAGCTGCTGCAACTGCACGAACATATTCGGCAGGCGATGAGCAGCGTCGTCCAGGCCTTATGGCCGTCTGTCTCCCTACCCGAGGGTCTTGGAGAGCTTGCTGAGAAGCTTCATGGAGTACGGCAGCGCTTCCGTCTGTGGAAGATATCGGCCTGCCGTCAAGGCGCTAGAGAGGCCTGGGCCATGGTGAAGACGCGGTACACGAAGGCTGATCCAAACCACATGGCCGAAGTCGGACCTGTGGGGCCCGATGGGAAGGAGATCCCTGTGAGTTTGATGTACGGCCAAGTTGAGTTGGCCGCAAAATATTCCCAACGGGACTGTAAACTAGACAGACTGTTAGATGGGATTGAAGAGGAGTTCAATCAGTCAATTTGACGATGTAATTTTAAAATGACATGTAAAATGCCTTCTAGCCGGATTGTAGATCGTTTGTCTTTGCGGACCTTTTCGCTTCAACCTCTGGACCCAAGAGTCCGGAGTGTGTCCGAATACCCTAACGGTTATAAAAACCGGGGCATGCATGGAGACCAGGCGTAGGGGTTATTAGTGCTTTATCATACAAGTGCCCAACTAGTTATGTTATATTACATGGTTAGTAAGAAACATCTTCCAGGGAGAATAGTTCCGTTAGGGGTTCCTTTCCCTGGGAGGCATGCCCTAAGGTGCATGTCCGTACTGTGAAGAGAGCAGAAAAAACATCTGGGGGCAGATAAATAAATAAGTAATAAATCATCTTTCAAGTCACCGACCGAATATTCCCTTAAGAACGCTAGCTTTCAGCTTCACCCAGTCTGAGGTTCACATCCGGCTGACCCGACAGTAACAATCGCAGAGGTGCTCCCTTTACCTCCTAGCCGAACAATCGGGAACGTAGGGGTAAGCACAGGAGCCAGGCAACCCAGCTTGGCCAAAACTTAAGTCATATCGATGCATATAATGGTGAATAAAAGGTACATGCGGAAGTATGACACATGTGTTGGGCATGAAGCCCGTATAAATAAGCTTCTGTCAAAGAAGCCCCAGGTATAATGAGTGCGACTAGCTCCTCAAGTGTGTGCGAACAATGCGCAGATCAGCCCTCAAAGCCTTTTACTAAAAAAGGGGGGAAGAAGGAGGGGAACAAAAGACAGCGAAAATATAAAAGGTGGACGAAGGGAGGAGACGAACTCTGAGTCCGGCGCTAGGCGTAAAATCTTCGGAGACGGGCTGCGTTCCATGGGTTCGGCTCGAGTCGGTTGTCAGATGTGTTACGTAGACGGTATGCTCCGCCGGTTAGGACTTGGTCGATGATGAAGGGACCTTCCCATTTGGGCTTAAGTTTGTCCTTTTTCTTGTCTAGCAGGCGTAGAACAAGTTTGCCAACATTGTAAGTTTTGGCCCGTACTTCTCTGCTTTGATATCTTTGAGCCTGCTGCTGATAGAATGAGGAACGAGCCTTTGCCACGTCCCGCTCCTCCTCTAAGGCGTCCAAACTGTCCTGCCGATCCAACTCGACTTCTCTTTCTTCGTACATGCGCACACGAGGTGAGTCATGAATTATATCGCAGGGCAGAACTGCCTCTGCGCCGTACACCATAAAAATGGTGTGAATCCGGTAGTGCGGTTCGGCGTGGTCCGCAGCCCCCAGAGTACGGAGTCGAGCTCCTCTACCCAGTGCGTGTTAGATTCTGTGAGGGACCGCACTAGTCTGGGTTTGATGCCGCTCATGATTAGACCGTTTGCTCGTTCGACTTGACCATTAGTTTGGGGGTGATAGACTGAAGCGTAGTCGAGCTTGATGCCCATGTTTTTGCACCAGAGTTTAACCTCGTCGGCCGTGAAATTCGTGCCGTTATCAGTGATGATGCTGTGGGGGACACCATAACAGTATACTACCCCGGATATGAAGTCTACCACGGGTCCAGATTCAGCCGTTTTAACTCGCTTGGCCTCTATCCATTTGGTGAATTTGTCCACCATGACCAATAGGTATTTTTGCTTGTGGGTTCCTCCTTTAAGGGGTCCAACCATGTCAAGCCCCCAGACCGCGAACGGCCAGGTGATGGGTATAGTTTTGAGGGCGGTGGGTGGCATGTGGCTTTGATTAGCAAAGAGCTGGCAACCGACGCATCGTTGGACTAAGTCCTGAGCATCCGCCCGGGCTGTCGGCCAATAAAATCTTGTACGGAAGGCCTTGCCTACAAGGGCCCGGGCTGCGGCGTGGTGCCCGCCGAGTCCGGCGTGAATTTCAGCCAGGAGATTTCGCCCTTCCTCTTCGGAGATGCACCTTTGAAGGACTCCGGTTGTGCTTTTCTTATAGAGTTCTCCCTTATGAACCTTGTAGGCTTTAGATCGCCGAACTATGCAGCGGGCCTCATTTTGGTCTTCGGGAAGTTCCTGCCTAGTTAAGTAGGCTAGGAATGGTTCCGTCCACGGGGCAATTACTGCCATTATTTCATGGGCTGAGGGTGTTATTTCATTGGCTGAGCCACCGACTGTGTCAGAATGTTCCGTGTTGGGTGGCGCTGTTGTTTCCAGGTTGTTGTTTCCGGACTCATCTTCCCATAATACGGATGGCTTAAAGAGCCGCTCCAGGAAGATGTTTGGAGGGACGGCGTCGCGTTTTGCGCCGATGCGCGCCAACACGTCGGCTGCCTGGTTATTATCCCGGGCTACATGGTGGAATTCGAGTCCTTCGAACCGAGCTGACATTTTTAAGACGGCGTTACGATAGGCTGCCATTTTCGGATCCTTGGCGTCAAAGTCTCCATTTACTTGGGATATTGCAAGGTTTGAATCCCCGCGCACCTCTAGGCGTTGAATACCCATGTAGATTGCCATCCGGAGACCATGTAGAAGGGCCTCATATTCGGCTGCATTGTTGGAGTCCGTGTACATTATCTGAAGTATGTATTCGACTGTGTCTCCGGTTGGGGACGTCAATACGACGCCAGCCCCCAGGCTGGCTAACATTTTGGAGCCGTCGAAATGCATGTCCAATTGGAGTATGCGTCGTACTCTTTAGGGAGTTCGGCTTCGGTCTATTCGGCGATGAAGTCGGCCAACACTTGCGACTTTATAGTTCGCCTTGGTTTGTAGGTTATGTCAAATGGTAAGAGCTCAATGGCCCATTTTGCAATCCTTCCCGTCGCGTCGCGGTTGTTTATGATGTTGTTGAGAGGAACTTCGGAGGCCACTGTTATCGAGCACTCTTGAAAGTAGTGTCGCAGCTTCCGGGATGCCATGAACACCGCATACGCTATCTTTTGATCATGTGGATACCGGGACTTGCATGGAGTTAAGACAGTGGATACATAGTACACTGGTTTTTGAAGAGGGAATTTATGTCCTTCTGTTTCTCATCCGACGACGAGCGCTGCACTGACAACTTGATGTGTTGCCGCGATATATAATAACATTGGTTCTCCTAGGTTGGGCGCGGTCAGGACCGGATTTTTTGCTAATATGACCTTTATTTCTTCGAGTCCGGCCGTGGCAACATCCGTCCACTCAAAGTGTTCGGTGCACCGGAGGAGGCGGTAGAGAGGCAATGCCTTTTCTCCCAAACGGGAGATGAAGCGGCTTAGCGCCGCCACACATCCAGTCAATGTTTGTATTTGTTTGAGGTCTTTTGGGATATCCAATTGTGACAGAGCTCGGATCTTGGCTAGTTTTGCTTCAATTCCTCTACCGGATACAATGAAGCCCAAGAGCTTTCCGGCTGGTACGCCGAAAACGCATTTTTCCGGGTTGAGCTTAATGTCATATGCTCGTAGGTTGTCGAATGTGAGCCTCAAATCATCTACTAGAGTTTCGACGTGTTTGGTCTTAACGACCACATCGTCTACGTATGCCTCCACTGTTTTGCCGATCTGGGTAGCCAGACATGTCTGAATCATGCGCTGATATGTTGCACCGGCGTTTTTAAGTCCGAAGGGCATTGTGTTGAAGCAGAATGGTCCGTATGGAGTAATGAATGCCGTTGCGGCCTGGTCTGTTTCCGCCATCTTGATTTGATGGTATCCGGAGTATGCGTCGAGGAAACACAATGAATCGTGCCCCGCGGTAGCATCGATGATTTGGTTGATGCGGGGGAGGGGGAAAGGATCCTTTGGACAAGCCTTATTAAGGTCTTTAAAATCCACACAGAGGCGCCAGGATTTGACCTTTTTTGGTACCATTACCAGGTTCGCTAGCCAGTCCGGATGTTTTATGTCTCTGATGAATCCGGCTTCTAGTAGTTTGGCTAGCTCCTCTCCCATTGCCTGTCTTTTGGGTTCGGAAAATCGTCGAAGGGCCTGTTTGACTGGCTTGAATCCTTTTAGGATATTTAGGCTGTGCTCTGCCAGCCTGCGTGGGATTCCTGGCATATCTGAAGGGTGCCAGGCAAAAATGTCCCAATTTTCCCGAAGGAATTCTCGTAGTGCGGCTTCTACATCAGGGTTTAATTGTGCCCCAATGGAGGCCGTCTTTGAGGGGTCCGTTGGATGGACCTGGAATTTGACTATTTCGTCTACTGGTTTAAAAGAGGTGGACTTAGATCTCTTATCGAGTATCACATCGTCCCTATTCACCGTGGAGCGTAGTGCGGTGAGTTCCTCTGCCGCTAGGGCTTCGGATAGTGCCTCTAGGGCTAGTGCGGCTGTCTTATTTTCAGCTCGGAGTGCTATGTCCGGATCACTGACCAGAGTGATGATTCCATTGGGCCCGGGCATTTTGAGCTTCATGTACCCGTAATGGGGTACAACTTGGAAAATTGTGAATGCCTCTCGCCCTAATAGAGCGTGATATCCGCTGCTGAATGGGGGCACTTGGTGTTGGAAATATGCCCTAGAGGCAATAATAAAAGCATTATTATTATATTTCCTTGTTCATGATAATTGTCTTTTATTCATGCTATAACTGTATTATCCGGAAATCGTAATACACGTGTGAATACATAGACCATAACATGTCCCTAGTGAGCCTCTAGTTGACTAGCTCGTTGGTCAACAGATAGTCATGGTTTCCTGACTATGGACATTAGATGTCATTGACAACGGGATCACATCATTAGGAGAATGATGTCATGGACAAGACCCAATCCTAAGCATAGCACAAGATCGTGTAGTTCGTTTTGCTAGAGCTTTTTCAATGTCAAGTATCTCTTCCTTAGACCATGAGATCGTGTAACTCCCAGATACCGTAAGAGTGCTTTGGGTGTACCAAACGTCACAACGTAACTGGGTGACTATAAAGGTGCACTACAGGTATCTCCGAAAGTGTCTGTTGGCTTGACACGGATCGAGACTGGGATTTGTCACTCCGTATGACGGAGAGGTATCTCTGGGCCCACTCGGTAATGCATCATCATAATGAGCTCAAAGTGACCAAGTGTTTGATCACGGGATCATGCATTACGGTACGAGTAAAGTGACTTGCCGGTAACGAGACTGAACGAGGTATTGGGATACCGACGATCGAGTCTCGGGCTTGTAACGTACCGATTGACAAAGGGAATAGTATACGGGGTTGTTCGAATCCTCGACATCGTGGTTCATCCGATGAGATCATCGAGGAGCATGTGGGAGTCAACATGGGTATCCAGATCCCGCTGTTGGTTATTGCCCGAGAGCCGTCTCGGTCATGTATACGTGTCTCTCGAACCCGTAGGGTCTACACACTTAAGGTTCGGTGACGCTAGGGTTGTATGAATATGAGTATGCAGTATACCGAATGTTGTTCGGAGTCCCGGTTGAGATCCCGGACGTCACGAGGAGTTTCAGAATGGTCCGGAGGTAAAGAATTATATATAGGAAGTGGTATTTCGGCCATCGGGAAAGTTTCGGGGTCACCCGGTATTGTACCGGGACCACCGGAAGGGTCCCGGGGGTCCACCGGGTGGGGCCACCCATCCCGGAGGGCCCCATGGGCTGAAGTGGGAGGGGAGCCAGCCCATAGTGGGCTGGTGCGCCCCCTAGGCCCACCCCCTGCGCCTAGGGTTGAAACCCTAGGGTGGGGGGGGGCGCACCACATGCCTTGGGGGGCACTCCTCCCCCCTTGGCCGCCGCCCCCTTGGGAGATTGAATCTCCCAGGGCCAGCGCCCCCCCTGGGGGCCTATATAAAGGGAGGGGGAGAGGGGCAGCCGCACCCTGAAGTCCTGGCGCCCCCTCCCCATGCTACACCTTTTCCTCCTCCGTCACGTGCTTGGCGAAGCCCTGCCGGAGTGCTGCTGTTCCACCACCACCACGCCGTTGTGCTGCTATTGGAGCCATCATCATCAACCTCTCCTTCCCCCTTGCTGGATCAAGAAGGAGGATACGTCATCCGCTCCGTACGTGTGTTGAACGCAGAGGTGCCGTCCGTTCGGCGCTAGGATCTCCGGTGATAGGATCACGACGAGAACAACTACTTCAACCCCGTTCTTTTGAACGCTTCCGCTCGCGATCTATAAAGTGGTATGTAGACGCATCTCCCTTGACTCGTTGCTTAGATGAACTCATAGATGGATCTTGGTGAAACCGTAGGAAAAAATTTAATTTTCTGCAACGTTCCCCAACAGTGGCATCATGAGCTAGGTCTATGCGTAGTTCTCTATTGCACGAGTAGAACACAATTTTGTTGTGGGCGTAGATTTTGTCAACTTTCTTGCCGCTACTAGTCTTATCTTGCTTCAACGGTATTGTGGGATGAAGCGGCCCGGACCAACCTTACACGTACGCTTACGTGAGACCGGTTCCACCGACTAACATGCGCTAGTTGCATAAGGTGGCTGGCGGGTGTCTGTCTCTCCCACTTTAGTTGAAGCGGATTCGATGAAAAGGGTCCTTATGAAGGGTAAATAGAAGTTTACAAGATCACGTTGTGGTTATTCGTAGGTAAGAAAACGTCCTTGCTAGAACCCAATTGCAGCCACGTAAAAGATGCAACAACAATTAGAGGACGTTTAACTTGTTTTTGCAGCAATTGTCATGTGATGTGATATGGCCAGAAGTTGTGATGAATGATGAATGATATATTGTGATGTATGAGATCATGTTCTTATAATAGGAATCACGACTTGCATGTCGATGAGTATGACAACCGGCAGGAGCCATAGGAGTTGTCTTTATTTTTTGTATGACCTGCGTGTCATTGAAGAACGCCATGTAAATTACTTTACTTTGTTGCTAAACGCGTTAGCCATAGAAGTATAAGTAGTCGTTGGTGTGACAACTTCATGAAGACACGATGATGGAGATCATGATGATGGAGATCATGGTGTCATGCCGGTGACGAAGATGATCATGGAGCCCCGAAGATGGAGATCGAAGGAGCTATATGATATTGGCCATATCATGTCACTATTATATAATTGCATGTGATGTTTATTATGTTTATGCATCTTGTTTACTTAGAACGACGGTAGTAAATAAGATGATCCCTTACAAAAAATTTCAAGAAGTGTTCTCCCCTAACTGGGCACCGTTGCTAAAGTTCGTCGTTTCGAAGCACCACGTGATGATCGGGTGTGATAGATCCTTACTTTCACATACAACGGGTGTAAGACAGTTTTACACATGCAAAACACTTAGGGTTAACTTGACGAGCCTAGCATGTACAGACATGGCCTCGGAACACGGAGACCGAAAGGTCGAACACGAGTCGTATGGAAGATACGATCAACATGGAGATGTTCACCGATGATGACTAGTCCGTCTCACGTGATGATCGGACACGGCCTAGTCGACTCGGATCGTGTAACACTTAGATGACTAGAGGGATGTCTAATCTGAGTGGGAGTTCATTAAAATAATTTGATTAGATGAACTTAATTATCATGAACTTAGTCTAAAACTTTTTGCAAAATATGTCTTGTAGATCAAATGGCCAACGCTCATGTCAACATGAACTTCAACGCGTTCCTAGAGAAAACCAAGCTGAAAGATGATGGCAACAACTATACGGACTGGGTCCGGAACCTGAGGATTATCCTCATAGCTTCCAGGAAACAATATGTCCTAGAAGGACCACTAGGTGACGCTCCCGTCCCAAAGAACCAAGACATTATGAATGCTTGGCAGTCTCGTGCTGATGATTACTCCCTCGTTCAGTGCGGCATGCTTTATAGCTTAGAACCGGGGCTCCAAAAGCGTTTTGAGCAACACGGAGCATATGAGATGTTCGAGGAGCTGAAACTAGTTTTCCAAGCTCATGCCTGGGTCGAGAGATATGAAGTCTCCGACAAGTTCTATAGTTGTAAGATGGAGGAAAATAGTTCTGTCAGTGAGCACATACTCAAAATGTCTGGGTTGCACAACCGCCTGTCCCAGCTGGACATTAACCTCCCGGATGAGGCGGTCATTGACAGAATCCTTCAGTCGCTCCCACCAAGCTACAAGAGCTTTGTGATGAACTACAATATGCAGGGGATGGTGAAGACCATTCCTGAAGTATTTTCAATGCTGAAGTCAGCAGAGGTTGAAATCAAGAAAGAACATCAAGTGTTGATGGCCAATAAGACCACTAAGTTCAAGAAGGGCAAGGGTAAGAAGAACTTCAAGAAGGACGACAAAGATGTTGCCGCGGCCGGTAAGCCAGTTGCCGGGAAGAAGTCAAAGAATGGACCCAAGCCTGAGACTGAGTGCTTTTACTGCAAGGGGAAGGGTCACTGGAAGCGGAACTGCCCCAAATACTTAGCGGATAAGAAGGCCGGCAACACCAAAGGTATATTTGATATACATGTAATTGATGTGTACCTTACCAGTACTCGTAGTAACTCCTGGGTATTCGATACCGGTGCCGTTGCTCATATTTGTAACTCACAGCAGGAGCTGCGGAATAAGCGGAGACTGGCGAAGGACGAGGTGACGATGCGCGTCGGGAATGGTTCCAGAGTCGATGTGATCGCCGTCGGCACGCTACCTCTACATTTACCTACGGGATTAGTTTTGAACCTTAATAATTGTTATTTGGTGCCAAGTTTGAGCATGAACATTGTATTTGGATCTCGTTTGATACGAGATGGCTACTCATTTAAATCCAAGAATAGTGGTTGTTCTATTTATATGAGAGACATGTTTTATGGTCATGCCCCGATGGTCAATGGTTTATTCTTAATGAATCTCGAACGTAGTGTTACACATATTCATAGCGTGAATACCAAAAGATGTAAAGTTGATAACGATAGTCCCACATACTTGTGGCACTGCCGCCTTGGTCACATTGGTGTCAAGCGCATGAAGAAGCTCCATGCTGATGGACTTTTAGAGTCTCTCGATTATGAATCATTTGACACATGCGAACCATGCCTCATGGGCAAAATGACCAAGACCCTGTTCTCCGGAACAATGGAGCGAGCAACCAACTTGTTGGAAATCATACATACCGATGTGTGCGGTCCAATGAGCGTTGAGGCTCGCGGAGGATATCGTTATGTTCTCACTCTCACTGATGACTTGAGTAGATATGGGTATGTCTACTTGATGAAACACAAGTCTGAGACCTTTGAAAAGTTCAAGGAATTTCAGAATGAAGTAGAGAATCAACTTGACCGAAAGATAAAATTCTTACGATCGGATCGTGGAGGAGAATATTTAAGTCACGAATTTGGTACACACTTAAGAAAATGTGGAATCGTTTCACAACTCACGCCACCTGGAACACCTCAGCGTAACGGTGTGTCCGAACGTCGTAATCGCACTCTATTGGATATGGTGCGATCTATGATGTCTCTTACCGATTTACCGCTATCATTTTGGGGATACGCTCTAGAGACAGCTACATTCACTTTAAATAGGGCACCGTCTAAATCCGTTGAGACGACACCGTATGAATTATGGTTTGGGAAGAAACCTAAGCTGTCGTTTCTAAAAGTTTGGGGATGCGATGCTTATGTCAAGAAACTTCAACCTAAAAAGCTCGAACCCAAGTCGGAAAAATACGTCTTCACAGGATACCCTAAAGAAACCATTGGGTATACCTTCTAGTTAAGATCCGAGGGCAAGATCTTTGTTGCCAAGAATGGATCCTTTCTGGAAAAAGAGTTTCTCTCGAAAGAAGTAAGTGGGAGGAAAGTAGAACTCGATGAAGTACTACCTCTTGAACGGGAAAGTAGTGCAGCTCAGGAAAATGTTCCTGTGATGCCTACACCAACTGAAGAGGAAAATAATGATGATGATCAAGGTACTTCGGATCAAGTTGCTACTGAACTTCGTAGGTCCACAAGGACACGTTCCGCACCAGAGTGGTACGACAACCCTGTCCTGGAAATCATGTTGTTAGACAACGGTGAACCTTCGAACTATGAAGAAGCGATGGCGGGCCCAGATTCCAACAAATGGCTAGAAGCCATGAAATCCGAGATAGAATCCATGTATGAAAACAAAGTATAGACTTTGACTGACTTGCCCGATGATCGGCGAGCGATAGAAAACAAATGGATCTTTAAGAAGAAGACGGACGCGGATGGTAATGTCACCATCTATAAAGCTCGACTTGTCGCTAAGGGTTATCGACAAGTTCAAGGGATTGATTACGATGAGACTTTCTCTCCCGTAGCGAAGCTTAAGTCCGTCCGAATCATGTTAGCAATTGCCGCATACTATGATTATGAGATATGGCAGATGGACGTCAAAACGGCATTCCTTAACGGGCATCTTAAGGAAGAGTTGTATATGATGCAGCCGGAGGGTTTTGTCGATCCTAAGAATGCTAACAAAGTATGCAAGCTCCAGCGATCCATTTATGAGCTGGTGCAAGCATCTCGAAGTTGGAACATTCGCTTTGATGAAATGATCAAAGCGTTTGGGTTTATGCAGACTTATGGAGAAGCCTGCGTTTACAAGAAAGTGAGTGGGAGCTCTGTAGCATTTCTCATACTATATGTAGATGACATACTTTTGATGGGAAATGATATAGAATTCTTGGACAGCATTAAGGCCTACTTGAATAAGTGTTTTTCAATGAAGGACCTTGGAGAAGCTGCTTATATATTAGGCATCAAGATCTATAGAGATAGATCGAGACGCCTCACAGGTCTTTCACAGAGCACATACCTTGATAAGATTTTGAAGAAGTTCAAAATGGATTAGTCCAAGAAGGGGTTCTTGCAAGTATTGCAAGGTGTGAGATTGAGCTCGGCTCAATGCCCGACCACGGCAAAAGATAAAGAAGAGATGAGCGTCATCCCCTATGCCTCAGCCATAGGATCTATTATGTATGCCATGCTGTATACCAGACCTGATGTAAACCTTGCCGTAAGTTTGGTAGGAAGGTACCAAAGTAATCCCGGCAAGGAACACTGGACAGCGGTCAAGAATATCCTAAAGTACCTGAAAAGGACGAAGGACATGTTTCTCGTTTATGGAGGTGACGAAGAGCTCGTCGTAAAGGGTTACGTCGACGCTAGCTTCGACACAGATCTGGATGACTCTAAGTCACAAACCGGATACGTGTATATGTTGAATGGTGGAGCAGTAAGCTGGTGCACCTGCAAGCAGAGCGTCGTGGCGGGATCTACATGTGAAGCGGAGTACATGGCAGCCTCGGAGGCAGCGCATGAAGCTATTTGGGTGAAGGAGTTCATCACCGACCTAGGAGTCATACCCAATGCGTCGGGGCCGATCAAACTCTTCTGTGACAACACTGGAGCTATTGCCCTTGCCAAGGAGCCCGGGTTTCACAAGAAGACCAGGCACACCAAGCGTCGTTTCAACTCCATCCATGAAAATGTTCAAGATGGAGACATAGATATTTGCAAAGTACATACGGATCTGAATGTCGCAGATCCGTTGACTAAACCTCTCTCGCGAGCAAAACATGATCAACACCAGAACTCTATGGGTGTTCGATTCATCACAATGTAACAAGATTATTGACTCTAGTGCAAGTGGGAGACTGTTGGAAATATGCCCTAGAGGCAATAATAAAAGCATTATTATTATATTTCCTTGTTCATGATAATTGTCTTTTATTCATGCTATAACTGTATTATCCGGAAATCGTAATACACGTGTGAATACATAGACCATAACATGTCCCTAGTGAGCCTCTAGTTGACTAGCTCGTTGGTCAATAGATAGTCATGGTTTCCTGACTATGGACATTAGATGTCATTAACAACGGGATCACATCATTAGGAGAATGATGTGATGGACAAGACCCAATCCTAAGCATAGCACAAGATCGTGTAGTTCGTTTTGCTAGAGCTTTTTCAATGTCAAGTATCTCTTCCTTAGACCATGAGATCGTGTAACTCCCGGATACCGTAAGAGTGCTTTGGGTGTACCAAACGTCACAACGTAACTGGGTGACTATAAAGGTGCACTACAGGTATCTCCGAAAGTGTCTGTTGGGTTGACACGAATCGATACTGGGATTTGTCACTCCGTATGACGGAGAGGTATCTCTGGGCCCACTCGGTAATGCATCATCATAATGAGCTCAAAGTGACCAAGTGTTTGATCACGGGATCATGCATTACGGTACGAGTAAAGTGACTTGCCGGTAACGAGACTGAACGAGGTATTGGGATACCGACGATCGAGTCTCGGGCTTGTAACGTACCGATTGACAAAGGGAATAGTATACGGGGTTGTTCGAATCCTCGACATCGTGGTTCATCCGATGAGATCATCGAGGAGCATGTGGGAGCCAACATGGGTATCCAGATCCCGCTGTTGGTTATTGCCCGAGAGCCGTCTCGGTCATGTCTACATGTCTCCCGAACCCGTAGGGTCTACACACTTAAGGTTCGGTGACGCTAGGGTTGTATGAATATGAGTATGCAGTATACCGAATGTTGTTCGGAGTCCCAGATGAGATCCCGGACGTCACGAGGAGTTTCGGAATGGTCCGGAGGTAAAGAATTATATATAGGAAGTGGTATTTCGGCCATCGGGAAAGTTTCGGGGTCACCCGGTATTGTACCGGGACCACCGGAAGGGTCCCGAGGGTCCACCGGGTGGGGCCACCCATCCCGGAGGGGCCCATGGGCTGAAGTGGGAGGGGAGCCAGCCCATAGTGGGCTGGTGCGCCCCCCTAGGCCCACCCCCTGCGCCTAGGGTTGAAACCCTAGGGTGGGGGGGGGCGCACCACATGCCTTGGGGGGCACTCCTCCCCCCTTGGCCGCCGCCCCCTTGGGAGATTGAATCTCCCAGGGCCGGCGCCCCCCCTGGGGGCCTATATAAAGGGAGGGGGGAGAGGGGCAGCCGCACCCTGAAGTCCTGGCGCCCCCTCCCCCTGCTACACCTCTTCCTCCTCCGTCACGTGCTTGGCGAAGCCCTGCCGGAGTGCTGCTGTTCCACCACCACCACGCCGTTGTGCTGCTGTTGGAGCCATCATCATCAACCTCTCCTTCCCCTTGCTGGATCAAGAAGGAGGAGACGTCATCCGCTACGTACGTGTGTTGAACGCGGAGGTGCCGTCCGTTCGGCGCTAGGATCTCCGGTGATAGGATCACGACGAGAACGACTACTTCAACGTCATCCGCTCCGTACATGTGTTGAACGCGGAGGTGTTGTCCGTTCGGCGCTAGGATCTCTGGTGATAGGATCACGACGAGAACGACTACTTCAACCCCGTTCTTTTGAACGCTTCCGCTCGCGATCTTCAAAGTGGTATGTAGATGCATCTCCCTTGACTCGTTGCTTAGATGAACTCATAGATGGATCTTGGTGAAACCGTAGGAATTTTTTTAATTTTCTGCAACGTTCCCCAACACTTGGAACGTGACTTCTTCAGACCTGTAGTTGTCCGGCGAGCCGAACACCACATCTAGTGTGATTTTTCCTGTGCAGCGTACTTCCCGACTAGGGATTATTCCTTTAAAGGTTGTGTTGCTTCGCTCAATGCGGCTCCAGTCTATTTCCATTTTCTGGAGGGTTTCCTCGTAGATGAGGTTTAATCCGCTGCCGCCATCCATGAGTACCTTGGTAAGACGAAAGCCGTCCACTATTGGACTGAGGACCAATGCGGCTGGTGCTCGGGCTGTTCGGAATTTAGGTTCGTCGCTGGCATTGAAGGTGATAGCCGTGTCGCTCCATGGATTTGTTGTTGCTACTTGGTAGACTTCGGCGAGGCTGCGGATTGTTCGTTTCCGCATATTATTTGATGCGAAAGTCTCGAAGACTGTTAATATCGTACTGGTATTGTTGGGGTGGTTCTCCGGGGCTAGAAGACCTTCGCCACTTTTGGCCACCTGCCGTAGTATCCAACATGCTCTAAGGCTATGAGTTGGAGTGGCGCCCTCTGTGCTATGAATTTTGCAGGGTCCATTGAGCCATCCCTCCAGTACGGTTCCATGCCCTATGAAGGGTTTTTGCTTTTTGGTATTTAACCCAGGTGCCTGTCGATTATGCACCCTTTTATTTCGGACTGGGTCTGTGTTCAGGGCCGGATTATCCCAAAAATTGATTTCGGCTTTCCAGGCGCTTTCCATCTCACAGTATTTTCGTACTATGGACGCCAAATCAGCGAAGCGTGTAATTTCACGACGACTTGTGGCGTTGAGGATTCCCTTGTCCGTGCAATTGTTGCAGAAAATTAAGATTGCGCTTTCCTCACGGCAGTCCTTTATCCTGTCCATAACCAGGAGGAATCTGGCTCAGTAATGATGTACTGTTTTATCGGGCTCTTGCCGTATTTGAGATAGATCGCTTATGTTCGGGTGGGCGGGTGGAATTAAATTCGAAACCCCGCCCAATCTGGGGCTCAAAGGCCGAGGAGCTTCCGGACTTGGAAGCTTGGATTGCTGGACGCTGTCCAACGAATCTAGTCCGCTGCCTGACTTTAGGTTCAGTACTCGATTGACGTCCGTCCCTCCGCGGGAATCCGGCATTGGGGGATCGGGAATCCGGACATAACTGGTTTTTAACATAGAAGGAGAGTCGTCGCGTTGTTCTTCTACCACAGCAACATGGTGGGTAGCCTGGGGAGAGTTAATTTCTCTCAGATCGATTTTAAGCTCAATCTGATCGTAGTCTATAGCGACTCCTAGGGCGGCGATGTGATCTGAGAGCTCGTTTACGGAAGAGAGCTCCATCGGATCCAGCTGCTCGGCGAATTCTGAGTTAACGCGAAGATCGCTTTTGATGACCCGAGAGGTCATGTCGAAGCGTTGGCCGAACAGGCGGTCATAAGAAAACCACCTAGCTGGATAGCTTGACCGGCGGCCAAAGCTCCTTTGGCAATGGTACCGTCTTTAAAGACGGGAAGAGGCATCCTTCCTGATTGCGACGGCATAGAGGAACTCTCAATGAAAGCACCAATGTCGGTGTCAAAACCGGCGGATCTCGGGTAGGGGGTCCCGAACTGTGCGTCTAGGCGGATGGTAACAGGAGACAAGGGACACGATGTTTTATCCAGGTTCGGGCCCTCTTGATGGAGGTAAAACCTACGTCCTGCTTGATTAATATTGATGATGTGGGTATTACAAGAGTAGATCTACCACGAGATCAAGGAGGCTAAACCCTAGAAGTTAGCCTATGGTATGATTGTTGTTCGCCTATGGACTAAAACCATCCGGTTTATATAGACACCGGAGAGGGCTAGGGTTACACAGAGTCGGTTACAATGGTAGGAGATCTGCATATCCGTATCGCCAAGCTTGCCTTCCACGCAAAGGAAAGTCCCATCCGGACACGGAACGAAGTCTTTAATCTTGTATCTTCATAGTCTTGGAGTCCGGCCGATGATGATAGTTAGGCTATCCGGACACCCCCTAGTCCAGGACTCCCTCACAAGGCAAAAAATGCTAGTTGGACCATCCGATTCTACTATTGCACACAAGTGTCGTAATGTCTGGAAACAAGAAAAGTGACTTACTTTATTATCTCCATCTCCACTACTAGTAAAAAAGCAAACTTAAGTTACCCTATAGCCACACCAACAAATGTACACGGGATTACCTGAAACGTCGGATCAACCCACCTAAATCACATCTAACAATCCAAATTACATCAAGGGGTCTGCCTTATAAACCAACGCGCCAGATTGAATGTTCTGCCAGCAGACTACCCACGTCCTGCCCTATAGCCAAACCTCGATCACCTCCACCGAATCTCCGCTAATTGCGCCACTGCCACACCGAGAATTCCTCTCTCCCTCTTTCCCGAACGCGCAACAGCGCTAGGGATTCGTCCTCCCACCAAATCGCGATTCAGATCATGGTGGGTGGCGTATGAACTGTCAAATCCTGCCGCCCCCAGAATCCTTCTTCCTCTCCTTCCCTTCTCTATACCCAACACGACGACTGGGCAGACCGACGACTGGCTAGGCAACGGAAAAGGGTGGCGCGACGCCGTGACGAGATGAGGGCATGAGGCGGAGAAACCGAGCGGACGAGCAACCGGACAGGCGCACCTACAGGTACATCCATACAGGTGATCGATTAATGGATCGATAGTTTTTTTAACAGGCGCACGTACATGGAAGAGGGATCGATTAATCGATCGAACCGATAGCTGCTAGGCAGGCGTGGATGCACGGTGTGCTGGCCGGTGTCCAGATCCAGATCTTACGGGTGCCCAACCCAAAAATCTGGACTATGTATAAGCACGAAATTTACCAGGTGCTTCTGCCCCTGGGTCTACTAAGTACAGACGGTGTACTGTTCTATCCTAGCTTGTTCTGTTTTTTTTTTCAACCATTTTTTCTTGTATATTCTTTGTTAGTAAATGCCTCAATCTTTATCATCTAGGGCTAGGCACCATGTATTTGGTAGTACGGTGAGTTCATGTGAAATCCTCCAAAATTTTGTTATCTCGATTTCTTAAAAAAGCAGAAGAGAGTTGTTCGGTTAATTTATGGAGAACCGGGCTAAAACCGTTACAACACGCCCATCAAGAAGGGCACCCCGGCCGAGCTGGCACCCACAAGACCAACACACACCTCCCAGGCGAGAACACTGTCGAGGTAGCCTGCAATGTCATTGTCATCACCTTTCTCCGAGCAAGCGACTCCGACTTTAGCGCAGCTTTTACTGGGGTCCCTTTCTCTATCAATTATATGGTTCTTAGCTCATTGCATGATTAGGATTTAACACTCAGGCTACGTTTAGTAGCAGGGTATTTTTAAAGTTTTCAGACAATACTGTTGTTTCTTCAGAAACCTATAGTATTAAATACTTTGATGCGTTTGATGTCAACAAAAACTAAAGTTTTATAACCCGTAGTATCCCAGAAACCGTGGTCTTTTTGCAATTTCAGAAAATGAGGTTCCGACCTCTTTTTTCTAAACGGAGCCGAGAGAAATCTTCATAAGGGCGCAATTGATGCCAAGATTAGATGCAATCGCCTTCCTATTTTCATCTGTCTATTAGATGGTAAAGTGACTGTGTCCTATTTCCTAATTATTAGGTGTTTCAGTAACTATTTAGAGCTTCCTGTATGTCCAGATAAGAAGATTATATGCTACGGTTTAGAGGTTAATCTACGTCCATATAAGATGATT
Organism: Triticum dicoccoides; assembly: GCF_002162155.2. NCBI lineage: Eukaryota > Viridiplantae > Streptophyta > Magnoliopsida > Poales > Poaceae > Triticum > Triticum dicoccoides. The sequence goes on along the minus strand of NC_041391.1, from coordinate 205,342,245 downwards.
AAATGTAGCCATAGATTGCATCGCATGGGATCGCCTTAGTATAAACGAATTGTGTCCTATCTCCTACTTCCTGAATTCCAAATTATAAGATATTTGGGTAGGCTGAAATAGCCTAACAAAACATCTTATAATTAGAGATGGAGGTAGTAATTATTAGGCATTCCAGTAGCCGTTTATAGAGGTCTCTCAAGTCCTTCCATCGTTATTACCTGCGAATCATCCCTTATCTGTAGCCATGAGTGAATGAAGCTTACCGCCAGGAAAAAGGATATGTGATCTTCTCCGCCGTGCTGCATGGTGGCTGCATGCAGACGGCGGCTGTTAGCACATCTAATCGGTCAAAACTTGGTAAAACATCACTAGCGAAAAATCTCTGTACTTTCTAAGAAACCGAGGAAAACTACGGTATTAAGAAACTGTAGTATTGCTTTGCCCATGCGTCGGAATACTTTGGTTTTGAATTATCACTCTTTTCTAAAAACTGTGCTGCCAAACTCTGTGTTTTGAATGCGTTTTGATTTTCAGTTTGAGATTTTTTTGCCCCAGGGCGAGATGGCCGAATTTTGGCCATTCTTAAAAATTTCGGCCAAATGGTAACCAAATTTTGCCAAATTTGACCAATTTCGGTCCAAAGATAGATTTCACCCTAGGCCGAGACGGCCGAAATCCCTTTTTTTCGGCCGAAAATCAAAACACATGCCAAACTAAGCCTCAGTGTTTTAAGAAGAAAATTAATGAATGAATAGACTGCTCTTCTCCAGTTCGGTGGGAGCAGAGAAGGCAATCATGGAGGTGACAGACACAATGACTTCGCACGATGGATGGTTGGCCCCAAGTTTCTACAACTGAGTTCGAGTTTTCTGTGTGTGGGTAATAAGTACAGTACTTGTACTGTTTTATCCTTGTACTGTTCTATTCACCCATTGTTTGTTGTATACCCAATCTTTATTAACTAGGCAGCATGCATTTCGTACACAACCAGTTGATATGAAGTCTGTCCAATATTTTGTTATCTAGGTAGTCAAAACAACTTCAGTCTGCTTAATAAAATTCTTCTGTTTTTATTGCTGCAATGACGAAAAAATGGTTGTGCCAATGGAGAACTTGGATCAATTGATAATATACCAATCTTGGGCACTAGACATCAATTTCATATCAATGTTTGCTACTGACATATGGTAGTTGTGATAGTTAATGTTTGTTGCTCAATGTTGTTTTTTCTTCTGACAAATCAAGAGTAATCTATCATATCATTCACCATCTTGCAAATGTCATTTTTTTTCACAAAAGCTATTTTCTGTCTTTCAGTGCCGGTTAATCTTCTTTTTATCCATTTATGTATTTCTAATACCAAGGAAGAGGTTTTCTACAAAAGCTATTTTCTGTCTTTCAGTGCCCAAATTTGAAGAATGTACATGCATTTGGATGTCAAGATATGTTGATTGTTGCAACAAGAAACCATTTACTACTTTGCTAACCCATTTCTCACTCCCAAGTATTTTTTTTATTTCAGCTCGAGCTTCCTTCTGTAACTCATACATTGGTGTTTAAAGACTTGACGGTAAACCGAGTGGTAGTCTTACTATCTTAATACTCAACTGCCTACTATGAGAACTGTATTTCTGTTTTTATGAGAACTATGGAGCTATGATATAAAACTCCTATGGAGTTATGATCTAAAAAAGAACTATGGAGTTGTGTGCAAAGAAAGAGAAGGACATAATGTTTCTCAGTTTTCCCTTTGTATCAGTATATGTTTCACATTATATCATAGGCACAATTAGTTGAGCTCTCAAGCAGAACTTTTCCAGTATGACTACACTTACAATGCCTTGTGAGAATTTTGTAGAAGGAAATATTTCGCCCATGAGAACCTGACACTAACTAGCCACGGTGTCTGCAGTTTATCATGGTAGGGTGAAACCCTGTTTTTTCTTTCCTATGTAGATATAGTTATGTTTTGATACGGTATAATACATATCTTTTCTGAAATTTAAAAATACATATCATTTACAAAACTAAATACCAAGAAACTAGATGGAAATTAATTGTGAAATAGCACTACTTATTTCTTGGTGTAATCTAAAGAAGAATAACAGAACAATTGCTTGTTGATCAAGCAATTCGGGAACAGCAGTACCAAGGTTCAGTTCAGCAAGGAGACCAAGTGCCCCTACATTGTCCATTCCGACAACACCCTGGCTGTCAAACGAGAAGACTTGATGCAGCCAGCTACGACTATGGCCGACTCAACAACCAAGCCAAACAACACGCAAAACAAGTCAAGAACATGCATATGAAGTAAGCACTAAGTTGGTGACACATGTTTTGTCTATATATGTACCCATGACTATGTTTTCAGAATTGGTTGAGAACACACACACCCCCTCAGTTCTAGAAACTTAGCGATTTGGTATTCCATTTATGCCGGTATTCGATATAGTTATCAAAGTTTAAAGAGAGCAATCTTAAAAATCATCCTATTTTGTGTGAGAACTTCTTAAATATATTGGGCAAAAAATATATTTGGTTTTCCTTTGGCTGTATTGCAACACTTCAGTTTCTGCCTCTTATGTTTGATTTAATGTATACATCATATATCAGCTAAGACATGCCTTGTATGCATGATTACTCATTATGCTCATGTTCATCTGATGCATGTCTTTGAACCATGCATGTGCATCATTTTTCTGTTTACACCAGGTGTGCTTTAAAATGCATATTGTGGTACATCGATTTTTTCATGGTTATGCCTTATTGATATTTCTGGAATTTTCATAATACAAATTTAAAATTTACACCCACATAAATTTTATGCGTATTGGTGGAGACGTGCGTTGCACGTGCACGCTTATGAATCATTTGACACATGCGAACCATGCCTCATGGGCAAAATGACCAAGACCCCGTTCTCCGGAACAATGGAGCGAGCAACCAACTTGTTGGAAATCATACATACCGATGTGTGCGGTCCAATGAGCGTTGAGGCTCGCGGAGGATATCGTTATGTTCTCACTCTCACTGATGACTTGAGTAGATATGGGTATGTTTACTTGATGAAACACAAGTCTGAGACCTTTGAAAAGTTCAAGGAATTTCAGAATGAAGTAGAGAATCAACTTGACCGAAAGATAAAATTCTTACGATCGGATCGTGGAGGAGAATATTTAAGTCACGAATTTGGTACACACTTAAAAAAATGTGGAATCGTTTCACAACTCACGCCACCTGGAACACCTCAGCGTAAAGGTGTGTCCGAACGTCGTAATCGCACTCTATTGGATATGGTGCGATCTATGATGTCTCTTACCGATTTACCGCTATCATTTTGGGGATACGCTCTAGAGACAGCTACATTCACTTTAAATAGGGCACCGTCTAAATCCGTTGAGACGACACCGTATGAATTATGGTTTGGGAAGAAACCTAAGCTGTCGTTTCTAAAAGTTTGGGGATGCGATGCTTATGTCAAGAAACTTCAACCTGAAAAGCTCGAACCCAAGTCGGAAAAATGCGTCTTCATAGGATACCCTAAAGAAACCATTGGGTATACCTTCTACTTAAGATCCGAGGGCAAGATCTTTGTTGCCAAGAACGGATCCTTTCTGGAAAAAGAGTTTCTCTCGAAAGAAGTAAGTGGGAGGAAAGTAGAACTCGATGAAGTACTACCTCTTGAACGGGAAAGTAGTGCAGCTCAGGAAAATGTTCCTGTGATGCCTACACCAACTGAAGAGGAAAATAATGATGATGATCAAGGTACTTCGGATCAAGTTGCTACTGAACTTCGTAGGTCCACAAGGACACGTTCCGCACCAGAGTGGTACGACAACCCTGTCCTGGAAATCATGTTGTTAGACAACGGTGAACCTTCGAACTATGAAGAAGCGATGGCGGGCCCAGATTCCAACAAATGGCTAGAAGCCATGAAATCCGAGATAGAATCCATGTATGAAAACAAAGTATGGACTTTGACTGACTTGCCCGATGATCGGCGAGCGATAGAAAACAAATGGATCTTTAAGAAGAAGACGGACGCGGATGGTAATGTCACCATCTATAAAGCTCGACTTGTCGCTAAGGGTTATCGGCAAGTTCAAGGGATTGATTACGATGAGACTTTCTCTCCCGTAGCGAAGCTTAAGTCCGTCAGAATCATGTTAGCAATTGCCGCATACTATGATTATGAGATATGGCAGATGGACGTCAAAACGGCATTCCTTAATGGGCATCTTAAGGAAGAGTTGTATATGATGCAGCCGAAGGGTTTTGTCGATCCTAAGAATGCTAACAAAGTATGCAAGCTCCAGCGATCCATTTATGGGCTGGTGCAAGCATCTCGGAGTTGGAACATTCGCTTTGATGAAATGATCAAAGCGTTTGGGTTTATGCAGACTTATGGAGAAGCCTGCGTTTACAAGAAAGTGAGTGGGAGCTCTGTAGCATTTCTCATACTATATGTAGATGACATACTTTTGATGGGAAATGATATAGAATTCTTGGACAGCATTAAGGCCTACTTGAATAAGTGTTTTTCAATGAAGGACCTTGGAGAAGCTGCTTATATATTAGGCATCAAGATCTATAGAGATAGATCGAGACGCCTCATAGGTCTTTCACAGAGCACATACCTTGATAAGATTTTGAAGAAGTTCAAAATGGATCAGTCCAAGAAGGGATTCTTGCCTGTATTGCAAGGTGTGAGATTGAGCTCGGCTCAATGCCCGACCACGGCAAAAGATAAAGAAGAGATGAGCGTCATCCCCTATGCCTCAGCCATAGGATCTATTATGTATGCCATGCTGTGTACCAGACCTGATGTAAACCTTGTCGTAAGTTTGGTAGGAAGGTACCAAAGTAATCCCGGCAAGGAACACTGGACAGCGGTCAAGAATATCCTAAAGTACCTGAAAAGGATGAAGGACATGTTTCTCGTTTATGGAGGTGACGAAGAGCTCGTCGTAAAGGGTTACGTCGACGCTAGCTTCGACACAGATCTGGATGACTCTAAGTCACAAACCGGATACGTGTATATGTTGAATGGTGGAGCAGTAAGCTGGTGCACCTGCAAGCAGAGCGTCGTGGCGGGATCTACATGTGAAGCGGAGTACATGGCAGCCTCGGAGGCAGCGCATGAAGCTATTTGGGTGAAGGAGTTCATCACCGACCTAGGAGTCATACCCAATACGTCGGGGCCGATCAAACTCTTCTGTGACAACACTGGAGCTATTGCCCTTGCCAAGGAGCCCAGGTTTCACAAGAAGACCAGGCACATCAAGCGTCGTTTCAACTTCATCCGTGAAAATGTTCAAGATGGAGACATAGATATTTGCAAAGTACATACGGATCTGAATGTCGCAGATCCGTTGACTAAACCTCTCTCGCGAGCAAAACATGATCAACACCAGAACTCTATGGGTGTTCGATTCATCACAATGTAACTAGATTATTGACTCTAGTGCAAGTGGAAGACTGTTGGAAATATGCCCTAGAGGTAATAATAAAAGCATTATTATTATATTTTCTTGTTCATGATAATTGTCTTTTATTCATGCTATAACTGTATTATCCGGAAATCGTAATACACGTGTGAATACATAGACCATAACATGTCCCTAGTGAGCCTCTAGTTGACTAGCTCGTTGGTCAATAGTGTCACATCCCTAGCTTCTGGTGCTGCCTAGTGTTTGCATCATATTTAAATTTTTGAAACTTGAACTGAGGAAATTTGGAAGCCTCAAAAACTTAAATAAAAGAAGGGCAAAAACCCTAAAATCTCATTCATTGTTCCAAAATGCTCTTCTTAAATGTTTGATAATTTTGGCAAGGGTTCTAGTCCCAACCAAAATATTGAACATTTTTAAGGACTTAATCTTGGGACTTTGAATTTAAATCATTACCTATTTGAATTTGAATTATATTCATATAATTAGAATATAATTTCAAATACCCCTGAAATATTTTATGAGCTTTTGGAAAAGTCCATCTAGCAAAATAAAAATATTCAGAGGAGTTTTTGGCATTGTTTGAATTATTTTAAATCCAAAACAGTGGCAAAACAAATTTAAAAAAATAAAACAAACAGAAAATAAAACAGAGCACTTACCTGGCGCTCACCTCGCAGCCCACATGGTGGCCCAACAGGACCGGCCCAGCGCGGCCCAGCCCACCTCCTCCTGTCGTCTTCCTCCCCTCGCCCCGAAGCAGCTCGGTGGCGAGCGCTGGCGATGCCCCGGCCACCTCTTGCTTGCCGCCTTCCCCTCGTCGCCCTGGACCCCGTCCGCGACGCCACGCAACCCCCCGACCCTTCTCACTCTCCCTGTGCTCCTCCCCCTCCTCTGCTCTCTCCCGCAGCACCACCGACACGCCACCATCGCCGCCGACGCCGATTGCCGCAGCCACCGGCCACCCCTCGCCCTTCCGCTGAGCTCAGGAGCTCCGCCTCGACCCCCTCTTCCTCCCCGCCGAGCCAAGCCCCTCGGGAAGCTTTGCATCGCCTCCATGCCATCGTCTTCATCCTCGACCGCCGCCGATGGTCGCCGTCGATTCGCCGCCGTCCGTGCGTCCCCGAGCCCCTGGGCTACCCTGCCACCTCCCTGTGAGCTCCCGGTCACCTTCCCCCTTACCCCGTGATCTATCTCTCTCCGTAGACGCCGATTCGAAGACGACCGAAGCTCGCCGCCGCCATACCTCCTCGCCGTCGTGGGTTGAGCGCGAACCACCCACGCCTGTGCACTCAAACGTGCTCATGGTTCCCCCAGGAGGCCAACTCAGCCGCTAGCCGGCCCCCTAGTGCATCGTAGCCTCGTGCCCGCATGTTCCCGAACTCCGGCGCCGCCGCGAGCTCACTTTCGGCGAGCTCCGGCCACCCCAGCCGCGGCCACAGCCACCGCTGGACGCGCCGCATCGCGGACGTTCCAACGAGCCAAACCGCGCGCCAAACCATCGCCCCTAGCTCAAATCCGAGCCGCGCCGCCGTGCGGAATGGTCGCCGCCGGCGATACTCCGGCGACTGCCGATGTGGCATGCTTAATTAGTGTTAATGATCCAACTAATTAACCCCTAGAGCCACTGACAGCCGGGCCCCACGGCCTAACTAACCGGCTAACTAAAATAGATTAAGTTTAATCTAATTGCAGTGGCCCCACGCGTCAGTTTTGACCGCGCTGGCGTGGCCGTTGACTGGGCCCACATGTCAGCGACACAAACCAGTCTGAGACACTGACGTGTGGACCCCACTGGCCAGGATTGACCTGGACCAGCCCCGTTGACCACTGACGTCACCCTGACGCACTGCTGACGCAATAATTCATTTTCTGGATTTATTCTTTTATAGGAAATTTCAGAAAATGCCCTAAAACTTCAAAAATTCATAAAAATTCAACCGTAACTCCAAATGAAATAAATTATATATGAAAAATGATCAGAAAAATCCAATCTATCCATCTGTACTATTTTCATGCATGTTAGAACAACTTATGCCTACTGTTCAGGACAATTCAATTAAATGGCATTTAAATATCCACATATGGAGTTTGAATTTGAATCTTGGATTCAAACCAACTTCATTTAATATGGTTGCTAGTTGCATTAGCTCAATCAACAGCATATTGCCATGACATTATCATGCATCATATTTGTTGCATTGCATTGATTGTGTTCTTCCTTGTTTGCCGGTAATTGTCCCCTCTCGATAGACGTGTACCGGCGATGTGATCGATGACACCGATGAAGAGCTATATTATCTTCAGAAGTGCCAGGCAAGCAAAACCCCCTTGTTCATTCCGATAAAATCCCACTCTCTCGCTCCTGCTCTCTTTTACTGCATTAGGACAACAACGATTCATCTGTTACTTGTTGCGGTAGCTGAACCCCTTTATCCTTTGCATGACCTGTCATTGCCACAGTAAATAGATGAAACCCACTAGCATGAGTAGGAGTTGTTTGAGCCCTGTTGTGCCTACTCATTCATGCTTGTTTGTCATGCCTGCTACTGCTTAGAGTTGAGTCAGGTCTGATTCATCGGGGATGAATCAGAGGTGTGTGAACATGTCCTACCATTGAGAGCTAAGTGTGTGAACAAGATTTGGTAAAGGTAGCGGTGAGAGGCCATGTAGGAGTACATGGTGGGTTGTCTCATTGCAGCCGTCTTCAGGAACTGAGTTCTGTGTTTGTGATCCATGACCAGTTACTACCACACATTGGGTTACGGTAACTCGACCCCTCTCGACTTATTAATCAACATGATCTCTGTCCAGGAGTTGCAACTAGTTTCTAGTGTTTGTAGGTAGTGTTAGTAGTCTACCAAGTGGCACCCGGTACAGGTGGGCTTGGGACAGACTAGGCACAGTGGCCCGGTGTACCAAGTAGCACCCGGATGGTGGGCTTGGGAACCCTGCACACATCGTTTGGGGCCGTGAGCGACACCCCGGCCGGATCTCCTTGCGGATGGAACCCGAATAGGCGATAAACCTGGACAAGAGACTTGTGTGGTTAGTCAGGTCGTGGCCGACTCCCTCGCCAGGCTGCCGCTTGAAGGTTGCCGAGATACACGAGGTGTACATGGCGGTAAGTGGCGAGAGCGTGTGTGAAGAAGTACACCCCTGCAGGGTTAATATGATCTATTCGAATAGCCGTGTCCGCGGTAAAGGACTTCTGGGTTGCCTGTACAGTTCATAGACAAGTGAAAGTGGATACTCTAAAATACGCAAGATAAGCGTGAGTGCTATGGATGGCGTTCTCGTAGGGAGACGGGAGCGGATCCATAGTGGTGTATTGATATGGTGAATATGTGGACTTGTGTGCGCCACCTCAAGGAGTTACATTGCGGTCGTAGTTCAGGTTAGCCACCGAGTCAAAGCTGGCTTGCTGCAGTTAAACCCCACCATCCCCTTGTTGATAATGATGCATATGTAGTTAGATCTGATGTAAGTCTTGCTGGGTACATTTGTACTCACGTTGCTTAATTTATGTTTTTGCAGAGAGACTTCAGTCTCGCTAGTAGTACCGCGTGGACTTCGACGTTTAGCTTGTTACCTCAGCTACGATCTTGTGCCTCGGCAGGATCTGGTAGATAGTCAGGCTTCTCAGCCTTTTTCATTTGTAGATGTCTGTACTCAGACATGTTAAGCTTCCGCTTGTGTTTTGACTTGTATGCTCTGAGTGTTGGGTCATGAGACCCATGTTTGTAATATCTCGCTCCTCGGAGCCTATTGATTAAATACTTGAGTTGTAGAGTCATGTTGTGATGCCATGTTGTATTGCACATATCGAGCATATTGTGTGTATGTTATTGAAATGCTTGGTATGTGTGGGATCTGACTATCTAGTTGTTTATCCTTAGTAGCTTCTCTTACCGGGAAATTTCTGCTAGTGTTTCCACTGAGCCATGGTAGCCTGCTACTACTCCGGAACACTTAGGCTAGCCGGCATGTGTCCTTCTTCGTTCCTGTGTCTGTCCCTTCGGGGAAATGTCACGCGATGAATACCGGAGTCCTGTTAGCCCGCTACAGCCTGGTTCACCGGAGTCCTGCTAGCCCAGTGCTACAGCCTGGATTCACTCGCTGATGACCGACACGTTCGATGCTGGGTCATGGATGCCTGTCCCTGTAAGTTAGTGCCACTTTGGGTTTACGACTAGCCATGTCAGCCCGGGCTCCTTATCATATGGATGCTAGCGACACTATCATATACGTGTGCCAAAAGGCACAAACGGTCCCGGGCAAAGGTAAGGCGACACCCGTGGGGATACCGTGCGTGAGGTCGCAAAGTGATATGATGTGTTACATGCTAGATCGATGTGGTATTGAGTCGGGGTCCTGACAGCTTTGGTATCAGAGCTTGACTGCCTGTAGGATTACCAAGCCAAACTGGTCGAAGTTGAGTCTAGAAATGCTTTAGTTATATGTAGGGGAATTGATTGTGGGATGGAACGTAAGGCTCTTTTTACTCCTTATACCTTATGCCCTTCTGATCTGAGTCATCTTATCTTTCCTACGGGGTTAAGGAACTAGGTCTTCTCATCTATCTATCAGGATGATGTGTTACTAATCCGTAGACTTATAGAATTGTTGGACTTAAGCTTCGTTTCAGTTCCTATTACTTCCGTATGTTAATTGTTGATCTCGAAACCTTGATATTGTGCTTCTGAGTGGTTATGCCACCATTTTTGTGAATGTCTCAAATCTTTTCTGAGCATTTACAGCCGTTATGCTGTCCGAGTCATCCCAGGTTTCTAAACAGTCTGATGCATTTGCAAATCCCTTCTTCCCGTTCCCGATGTTCTTTTGGTCAGATTAATCACACAAATTAGTGAGTTGAGGTACTTTATTGCCTCAACATATATGTTGGAGTTAATAATTATGACCCTAAGTGTTTAGGGGATCATCTAGTGGTCTAGCCATGATTTGTGTCCTAGTGTGATGATTCTGGCCTTTATTCTCGAAAGCATTCCGTGATGCTACTTAGTAGTAGGTATTCTATTCCTGGGTTTTGAACCCGAGATTCACTCTACTTCATGTTGATAGTGTTGCTAGTTCCTTTAGGATATTAGTAACTTTGCGATAGTCCTCGAAGTTCGTGGTATTTCCTTCTTCCAAATACTATGAACCACTTTATGGCAGATGTTTATTGGATCAAAAGATCACAATTAGAGTTCTCTTGAGGAGATCTCCATTCATAAATCGTGACTCTGCCAGTCCTACCTCTCTGCATGGGTTATCTAGAAGAAATGTTGATCTCGCTCGACATACTAATCTATGCATCCACAACTCAGAAAATTATATGTTCCTTTGAGTTGTTCTCTTTAGTTGCATTCTGACCCTCGTCTATCAATTGATAGTCAAGAGTATGCGTGCATTCGTTTATCGAGGCCTATTACTCTTGTGGTCCGTCAAGCCATTCTATTCCAGAATGACTAGGAGAAACAAACTCCAGTACCTCATCCATACCCAGGATTGGGTCTTAGCAGTTGTACTCCGCAGATCAAAATACTAATCCAGTTTTTGTTCTGTTCCACCCTGGAGTGTTACCATCTTTATATTAAGATTATCATGGGAATTGCACACCATCCTATGAATTCTTGATGCAGTGATACTTCTCTCCATCATTATTCATTTCTCGGTTCCCGTGTTGTTATAACCGGAATGTCGACAAGTGAATCGTGATGTGTGAAATCAATACTCCTAGCAACCTTGTTGCTTGGTAGTTAAATGGACAATAACCTCATTCTTAACGTGTTGGTTTTTGAATCATCATTCTAAGATTGATCATGCTACCTAGTCCTTATTTCTGGTGCACTCTTCGATCAATGAGTTAGGATTATCCAATCCCTTGCTTATTTCACCATATCGTCTTGCCCTAAAAAGCAAGATTGTTCTCGAGCTTAGTAGCATATCGGTGGTTCGTGATTTTCCGTATATCTTCTCGAAAGTATCACCAGGTCATCACCTGACTATTATGTCGAGCTCGTGATCAAGTTGGTTTCTTATAAACCACCCCTTCTCCAAGAGTCTGTGTTGGGTACCCCTGAGCTAGTTGGCTAAGCTGAACAACAACTTGGAGAGTTGGAAGATGGAAGCTTGTCCGATTTAGTTCATCTTAAGGGATATCTTGTGTGTGTGTATGTGTTGAAGGTAGATGATATCTTCCTTGAGTGAACCTCGTGGTAAATTATTGGATCTATTGTCTTGCCAAAACTTTGATTTGAGTATGGGTTATCCTCAAATCAAGTCAGAACCAACGATGTTTGTAATGTTGTCTTACTCGTGGTTGATCCCTCGAGCATACACCCTTACATCTTTGGGTCTGACCAATACTATCACCTTGTTCACATAGTTATGGAATTCCATCTCCATGGGAAGCTGGATGAATTGTTGTTGAGCCCATCGACAACATCCTTGTCTTCTCCATAATTTTGCTGAACATTAAGCTAGTGTTGGAAACTTTTGAAAGCATTTGTTCATGCTAGCTCATGAAGCATATGTTCGGATGTAAGAAGTGACTTCCTCTAGTTCATGTGCATTGGATGCAAGTTGCCGTCGTGGACTCGAGAAAGTCAATGTTGTTTCCTTTGGAATCATCCCAAATCAGTCATGCATACGTGCGAAGTATTCTGTGGTTCGGAGACTTGCAACCTCCATTCTATATGTGTCCCTAGCACACCAAGCCACTGATTGATTTGTTCAAGGTTAATAAGTTCTAAGTGCTAGTCCCGAAGGTACCAGACGGATTTGTACAAGACTTCGATATCCTCGATGATGGTTCCCCCTCTTGAACTCGGTAGTGTTTTATTATAAGACTACTTTGTGGTCATGCTTGTCTTGGACAACATGATCACATGTTGTAGCAGAACCAGCTCATGCTTTGGAGCTTGCTATCGTAGTTCATTTCCCGAGAATCTCGCAACGTCATCTCGTCGATTTGTGTTGCAAACTTTCATTTTTCTTCCTAGACTCAATGAGTCTGGAATATTCTGACACCATCCAGTTCTGAATCTCAGGCAGATATGATGGTTGGAACATTTCCCAAGAACTATAATATTGGTCCCTCAATAACCAGTAAAGTGGATGTCGTGGCCAACACACCCAGCCGGAAGACCTATAATTGTAGTATCTTGTTTGAAGAAGTTGGCCACCTCCCCATAAGGATTTCGCAGGATTTACCTCCGTAGTTATTCCTTATGGATTCTTGTGCTCCCGAAGTCCGACCTTTTACTTGATGTTCTAGATATCAAACCATAGTTATCTATGGATTACGCTAGCACATCAAGGAGAACATTAGAAGCGGAGTGCTAAATGTCTCTCGGTCGATCATCCAGATTTTGTTTCCTTGGCCTCGCTAAGGTGAAATCTGAGAAGGTGTTATCTTCCTTTGCATCTGCATCTTCCACCGGTATTCATCATGGTAGTAAGTTGTGTTGCCAGGATCCTTGACACGGATATTGGTAAAACCTTGATAAATATGGAAATGCTCAAGTTCTTGAGAGCACGCATAAGCAAAATCATCCCTTGTGCTGTTTTCAACAAGGTAATCCACATCATCCATTCTAATCCGGGTATGCCATTCTACCAAACCCCTCCAAACGATCGCTCGAGAATTGCCTTAGGCTGGTATAAAGAGTTTCAATGATCCTGAATCAAAGGTAATTCTTTTTTCCACTTAAGGGGTTATATCTACGAATCACCCCCCCCCCCTCCAGGATGTCTCGCTGAGGTATCATGGCAACTCAACTCCTCGCTACGTTGACAACCATTCACCACCCTCGTAAGTGTGGAATTATTGTCTACCTAGTGAACCTTCGTCATCTGTTCCACTCCATCCTCTAGATGTGTGCTTCGTGTCTCAGCTCAAGAGATGTTGCTATGTTTCCTTTCGTGAGTTGATCCCGAGTTGTTCGATCTTTGAGAAGATCGATTCCGTAGAGTTTCCTTCTGTCATCGTCATGTTGGATGGAGATTTCGAAGGCAAGACATCAAGTTCAATTTGAGCCGGACAACCAACAACCTCGAGAGGGCAGTTGGATCATGAAGTTTGTGTTACTTAGTGTTCCCTTTGTCTTCTTACCTCGCGTCTTGAATCTCGGGACGAGATTCTTGTTTAGTGGGGGTGAGTTGTCACATCCCTAGCTTCTGGTGCTGCCTAGTGTTTGCATCATGTTTAAATTTTTGAAACTTGAACTGAGGAAATTTGGAAGCCTCAAAAACTTAAATAAAAGAAGGGCAAAAACCCTAAAATCTCATTCACTGTTCCAAAATGCTCTTCTTAAATGTTTGATAATTTTGGCAAGAGTTCTGGTCCCAACCAAAATATTGAACATTTTTAAGGACTTAATCTTAGGACTTTGAATTTAAATCATTAGCTATTTGAATTTGAATTATATTCATATAATTAGAATATAATTTCAAATACCCCTGAAATATTTTATGAGCTTTTGGAAAAGTCCATCTAGCAAAATAAAAATATTCAGAGGAGTTTTTGGCATTGTTTGAATTATTTTAAATCCAAAACAGTGGCAAAACAAATTTAAAAAAATAAAACAAACAGAAAATAAAACAGAGCACTTACCTGGCGCTCACCTCGCAGCCCACCTGGTGGCCCAATAGGACCGGCCCAGCGCGGCCCAGCCCACCTCCTCCTGTCGTCTTCCTCCCCTCGCCCCGAAGCAGCTCGGTGGCGAGCGCTGGCGATGCCCCGGCCACCTCCTGCTTGCCGCCTTCCCCTCGTCGCCCTGGACCCCGTCCGCGACGCCACGCAACCCCCCCGACCCTTCTCACTCTCCCTGTGCTCCTCCCCCTCCTCTGCTCTCTCCCGCAGCACCACCGACACGCCACCATCGCCGCCGACGCCGATTGCCGCAGCCACCGGCCACCCCTCGCCCTTCCGCTGAGCTCAGGAGCTCCGCCTCGACCCCCTCTTCCTCCCCGCCGAGCCAAGCCCCTCGAGAAGCTCTGCATCGCCTCCACGCCATCGTCTTCATCCTCGACCGCCGCCGATGGTCGCCGTTGATTCGCCGCCGTTCGTGCGTCCCCGAGCCCCTGGGCTACCCTGCCACCTCCCTGTGAGCTCCCGGTCACCTTCCCCCTTACCCCGTGGTCTATCTCTCTCCGTAGACGCCGATTCGTAGACGACCGAAGCTCGCCGCCGCCATGCCTCCTCGCCGTCGTGGGTTGAGCGCGAACCACCCACGCCTGTGCACTCAAACGTGCTCATGGTGCCCCCAGGAGGCCAACTCAGCCGCTAGCCGGCCCCCTAGTGCATCGTAGCCTCGTGCCCGCATGTTCCCGAACTCCGGCGCCGCCGCGAGCTCACTTCCGGCGAGCTCCGGCCACCCCAGCCGCGGCCACAGCCACCGCTGGACGCGCCGCGTCGCGGACGTTCCAACGAGCCAAACCGCGCGCAAAACCATCGCCCCTAGCTCAAATCCGAGCCGCGCCGCCGTGCGGAATGGTCGCCGCCGGCGATACTCCGGCGACTGCCGATGTGGCATGCTTAATTAGTGTTAATGATCCAACTAATTAACCCCTAGAGCCACTGACAGCCGGGCCCCACGGCCTAACTAACCGGCTAACTAAAATAGATTAAGTTTAATCTAATTGCAGTGGCCCCACGCGTCAGTTTTGACCGTGCTGACGTGGCCGTTGACTGGGCCCACATGTCAGCGGCACAAACCAGTCTGAGACACTGACGTGTGGACCCCACTGGCCAGGTTTGACCTGGACCAGCCCCGTTGACCACTGACGTCACCCTAACGCACTGCTGACGCAATAATTCATTTTCTGGATTTATTCTTTTATAGGAAATTCCAAAAAATGCCCTAAAACTTCAAAAATTCATAGAAATTCAACCGTAACTCCAAATGAAATAAATTATATATGAAAAATGATCAGAAAAATCCAATCTATCCATCTGTACTATTTTCATGCATGTTAGAACAACTTATGCCTACTGTTCAGGATAATTCAATTAAATGGCATTTAAATATCCACATATGGAGTTTGAATTTGAATCTTGGATTCAAACCAACTTCATTTAATATGGTTGCTAGTTGCATTAGCTCAATCAACAGCATATTGCCATGACATTATCATGCATCATATTTTTTGCATTGCATTGATTGTGTTCTTCCTTGTTTGCCGGTAATTGTCCCCTCTCGATAGACGTGTACCGGCGATGTGATCGATGACACCGATGAAGAGCTATATTATCTTCAGAAGTGCCAGGCAAGCAAAACCCCTTGTTCATTCCGATAAAATCCCACTCTCTCGCTCCTGCTCTCTTTTACTGCATTAGGACAACAACGATTCATCTGTTACTTGTTGCGGTAGCTGAACCCCTTTATCCTTTGCATGACCTGTCATTGCCACAGTAAATAGATGAAACCCACTAGCATGAGTAGGAGTTGTTTGAGCCCTGTTGTGCCTACTCATTCATGCTTGTTTGTCATGCCTGCTACTGCTTAGAGTTGAGTCAGGTCTGATTCATCGGGGATGAATCAGAGGTGTGTGAACATGTCCTACCATTGAGAGCTAAGTGTGTGAACAAGATTTGGTAAAGGTAGCGGTGAGAGGCCATGTAGGAGTACATGGTGGGTTGTCTCATTGCAGCCGTCTTCAGGAACTGAGTTCTGTGTTTGTGATCCATGACCAGTTACTACCACACATTGGGTTCCGGTAACTCGACCCCTCTCGACTTATTAATCAACATGATCTCTGTCCAGGAGTTGCAACTAGTTTCTGGTGTTTGTAGGTAGTGTTAGTAGTCTACCAAGTGGCACCCGGTACAGGTGGGCTTGGGACAGACTAGGCACAGTGGCCCGGTGTACCAAGTAGCACCCGGATGGTGGGCTTGGGAACCCTGCACACATCGTTTGGGGCCGTGAGCGACACCCCGGCCGGATCTCCTTGCGGATGGAACCTGAATAGGCGATAAACCTGGACAAGAGACTTGTGTGGTTAGTCAGGTCGTGGCCGACTCCCTCGCCAGGCTTCCACTTGAAGGTTGCCGAGATACACGAGGTGTACATGGCGGTAAGTGGCGAGAGCGTGTGTGAAGAAGTACACCCCTACAGGGTTAATATGATCTATTCGAACAGCCGTGTCCGCGGTAAAGGACTTCTGGGTTGCCTGTATAGTTCATAGACAAGTGAAAGTGGATACTCTAAAATACGCAAGATAAGCGTGAGTGCTATGGATGGCGTTCTCGTAGGGAGACGGGAGCGGATCCATAGTGGTTTATTGATATGGTGAATATGTGGACTCGTGTGCGCCACCTCAAGGAGTTACATTGCGGTCGTAGTTCAGGTTAGCCACCGAGTCAAAGCTGGCTTGCTGCAGTTAAACCCCACCATCCCCTTGTTGATAATGATGCATATGTAGTTAGATCTGATGTAAGTCTTGCTGGGTACATTTGTACTCACGTTGCTTAATTTATGTTTTTGCAGAGAGACTTCAGTCTCGCTAGTAGTACCGCGTGGACTTCGACGTTTAGCTTGTTACCTCAGCTACGATCTTGTGCCTCGGCAGGATCTGGTAGATAGTCAGGCTTCTCAGCCTTTTTCATTTGTAGATGTCTGTACTCAGACATGTTAAGCTTCCGCTTGTGTTTTGACTTGTATGCTCTGAGTGTTGGGTCATGAGACCCATGTTTGTAATATCTCGCTCCTCGGAGCCTATTGATTAAATACTTGAGTTGTAGAGTCATGTTGTGATGCCATGTTGTATTGCACATATCGAGCATATTGTGTGTATGTTATTGAAATGCTTGGTATGTGTGGGATCTGACTATCTAGTTGTTTATCCTTAGTAGCTTCTCTTACCGGGAAATGTCTCCTAGTGTTTCCACTGAGCCATGGTAGCTTGCTACTGCTCCGAAACACTTAGGCTGGCCGGCATGTGTCCTTCTTCGTTCCTGTGTCTGTCCCTTCGGGGAAATGTCACGCGATGAATACCGGAGTCCTGTTAGCCCGCTACAGCCCGGTTCACCGGAGTCCTGCTAGCCCAGTGCTACAGCCTGGATTCACTCGCTGATGACCGACACGTTCGATGATGGGTCATGTATGCCTGTCCCTGTAAGTTAGTGCCACTTTGGGTTTACGACTAGCCATGTCAGCCCGGGCTCCTTATCATATGGATGCTAGCGACACTATCATATACTCGGAGGTGTCATCCGCTCCGTACGTGTGTTGAACGCGGAGGTGTCGTCCGTTCGGCGCTAGGATCTCCGGTGATAGGATCACGACGAGAACGACTACTTCAACCCCGTTCTTTTGAACGCTTCCGCTCGCGATCTACAACGTGGTATGTAGATGCATCTCCCTTGACTCGTTGCTTAGATGAACTCATAGATGGATCTTGGTGAAACCGTAGGAAATTTTTTAATTTTCTGCAATGTTCCCAACACTTGGAACGTGACTTCTTCAGACCTGTAGTTGTCCGGCGAGCCGAACACCACATCTAGTGTGATTTTTCCTGTGCAGCATACTTCCCGACTAGGGATTATTCCTCTAAAGGTTGTGCTGCTTCGCTCAATGCGGCTCCAGTCTATTTCCATTTTCTGGAGGGTTTCCTCGTAGATGAGGTTTAATCCGCTGCCGCCATCCATGAGTACCTTGGTAAGACGAAAGCCGTCCACTATTGGACTGAGGACCAATGCGGCTGGTGCTCGGGGTGTTCGGAATTTAGGTTCGTCGCTGGCATTGAAGGTGATAGCCGTGTCGCTCCATGGATTTTTTGTTGCTACTTGGTAGACTTCGGCGAGGCTGCAGATTGTTTGTTTCCGCATATTATTTGATGCGAAAGTCTCGAAGACTGTTAATACCGTACTTGTATTGTTGGGGTGGTTCTCCGGGGCTAGAAGACCTTCGCCACTTTTGGCCACCTGCCGTAGTATCCAACATGCTCTAAGGCTATGAGTTGGAGTGGCGCCCTCTGTGCTATGAATTTTGCAGGGTCCATTGAGCCATCCCTCCAGTACGGTTCCATGCCCTATGAAGGGTTTTTGCTTTTTGGTATTTAACCCAGGTGCCTGTCGATTATGCACCCTTTTATTTCGGACTGGGTCTGTGTTCAGGGCCGGATTATCCCAAAAATTGATTTTGGCTTTCCAGGCGCTTTCCATCTCACAGTATTTTCGTACTATGGACGCCAAATTAGCGAAGCGTGTAATTTCACGACGACTTGTGGTGTTGAGGATTCCCTTGTCCGTGCAATTCTTGCAGAAAATTAAGATTGCGCTTTCCTCACGGCAGTCCTTTATCCTGTCCATAACCAGGAGGAATCTGGCTCAGTAATGATGTACTGTTTTATCGGGCTCTTGCCGTATTTGAGATAGATCGCTTATGTTCGGGTGGGCGGGTGGAATTAAATTCGGAACCCCGCCCAATCTGGGGCTCAAAGGCCGAGGAGCTTCCGGACTTGGAAGCTTGGATTGCTGGACGCTGTCCAACGAATCTAGTCCGCTGCCTGACTTTAGGTTCAGTACTCGATTGACGTCCGTCCCTCCGCGGGAATCCGGCATTGGGTGATCGGGAATCGGGACATAACTGGTTTTTAACATAGAAGGAGAGTCGCCGCGTTGTTCTTCTACCACAGCAACATGGTGGGTAGCCTGAGGAGAGTTAATTTCTCTCAGATCGATTTTAAGCCCAATCTGATCGTAGTCTATAGCGACTCCCAGGGCGGTGATGTGATCCAAGAGCTCGTTTACGGAAGAGAGCTCCATCGGATCCAGCTGCTCGTCGAATTCCGAGTTAACGCGAAGATCGCTTTTGATGACCCGAGAGGTCATGTCGAAGCGTTGGCCGAACAGGCGGTCATAAGAAAACCACCTAGCTGGATAGCTTGACCGGCGGCCAAAGCTCCTTTGGCAATGGTACCGTCTTTAAAGACGGGAAGAGGCATCCTTCCTGATTGCGACGGCATAGAGGAACTCTCAATGAAAGCACCAATGTCGGTGTCAAAACCGGCGGATCTCGGGTAGGGGGTCCCGAACTGTACGTCTAGGCGGATGGTAACAGGAGACAAGGGACATGATGTTTTACCCAGGTTCGGGCCCTCTTGATGGAGGTAAAACCTACGTCCTGCTTGATTGATATTGATGATGTGGGTATTACAAGAGTAGATCTACCACGAGATCAAGGAGGCTAAACCCTAGAAGCTAGCCTATGGTATGATTGTTGTTCGCCTATGGACTAAAACCATCCGGTTTATATAGACACCGGAGAGGGCTAGGGTTACACAGAGTCGGTTACAATGGTAGGAGATCTGCATATCCGTATCGCCAAGCTTGCCTTCCACGCAAAGGAAAGTCCCATCCAGACACGGGACGAAGTCTTTAATCTTGTATCTTCATAGTCTTGGAGTCCGGGCGATGATGATAGTTAGGCTATCCGGACACCCCCTAGTCCAGGACTCCCTCACAAGGCAAAAAATGCTAGTTGGACCATCCGATTCTACTATTGCACACAAGTGTCGTAATGTCTGGAAACAAGAAAAGTGACTTACTTTATTATGAAAATAGAACATGTGAACCAAATAAAAATTACAGTGATAAGTTGCCTAATTATACTTGTTTTTCACTGGACAAAAGCATTAATATGACAACTTGGAATAATTACTTGAGTAATACACATTTCTTTAAGGGCTCAACATTCTAAAATTTTGACAATATAACAAATATCCTCTCAGTTTATAGTTATAATGATACGAAGATAAATAATTTGGAAATGGTCTTCAACATGCGTAGGCTACCATTTGTAAGAATAACAGTGGCAAAAAAAGGCCAACAAATGCCGGTTTAGAAAGAAAAAAACTGCAGACATGCTTCCAATTTTAGCAACTCTAGTGGATAAAACATACCTTACCTCTCAAGTCAGGAAATAGTCAAATGGAAAAATGTACTTCTTCTAAGTAGTAGAG
Source organism: Triticum dicoccoides (assembly GCF_002162155.2). Lineage (NCBI taxonomy): Eukaryota > Viridiplantae > Streptophyta > Magnoliopsida > Poales > Poaceae > Triticum > Triticum dicoccoides. The sequence goes on along the minus strand of NC_041391.1, from coordinate 205,321,834 downwards.
ATGAAGTCATAAGGATCATGATTCAAGATATTCGGAGAAACATGGTTGGTCTCCCTGTATGATGCGAACTCGTCACCTCTACCAAAGTGGTCATGCGTAGTATGTAATGTAGAGTGCAATAAAATAAATGATATGAGAATTTACCATGACCACAAAATATCCTACATTCATCATCATCATAATCAACATGCATTTTTGCTTCTCTTGTATGTGGTTCAAGTTTTCTATCAGGAAAACATGTTAACTCAACTGTAGATAAGGACGGTATAAAAATGCTCATGTAAAATTACAATTGCCATGTATCTGCTAGACAAACACATACACTTATGCAAACTTCAAGTTTTTTTTGTAAAACTTATGTGAACTTTAGTTTTTTTTCACTAAAACTTATGCAAACTTCTGGTTTTTTTTCAATGGAACGTAATTTCATGACTGCAAGTAAGGTCTTGATTCAGCGAATTTGTCTGTGAGTTCACTGTATAGTCGTTAGGTTGCCATGTAATAACTAGTAGTCAGTACTTAGAAAAACAGGGATGTCTGTTGCAGGTACGCAAAAATCAGTGAAAAAATAAATAAAGAAAGAAGGCATTGGTTGCCTGAAACCCAACTGTGTGTGCTCCAGCGCGCCTCTGTTTCTCATTGCCTCATCTCTAGTTCCTGTACTTCTAGATGTGTCACCACCGGCGAGGTAGGGACGACAGTAAAACAACAAGACTCGATACTTGCCTGATTAGTGCGTGCGTGTGGCGCGTTCACGTGAAGGCGAGCGTCCCCGCGTTCAGGCCTGCGAGCGGCCGCGGTGACCGTGTCCTCTCACCAGTTGGGCGGCGTTGTCGACGCAGGTGAACCAGTCGTCCAGCTTTGAGGCGGCAGCCTCCCCGCACCGGGGCGTGGGGTGTTCTAGCATCCGACAAAGGTGGGATGTCTTTGGACAACGTCATCCACACATGAGTACTGGACAAGCGTGTCCAATGGAGCAGCATGCGTCAGAGCTCAGGGAGTCGGCGGTGGCTTCCGGTGAGTGACATGGGGCCGTGATTAGCTTCACCTGCTACACAGTGGCCGAGACCTACGTCGCCCTGGGGACGACGATGGTTGGCGGCCAGGAGAATCTACATGTATGGCTGTGGGGGCGAATGCCCCCACTCGATTTTTTGGCCCGCTTATACTGGTCTAGGATACTCAGCGTTGCCCCCACTTGAAGGGTGTTGACGGTGGGTGCTTGCCAGCGTGGGTGTTGTGGACGAAGCTGAAGTCAACGCGGATGCCAGTGGTTCCCGGAGAGCATGCCAGGACATGGACAAAGTTGTTGCAGTCAGTAGAAAAGTGACCTGGCCTCCAGGCAGAAGACGAAAGCGGCGACGACACGTGTGTGTGTTCGGAGGAAGCCACAACTCCTCCTCGCGTGTCTCCCACCGTGGCTCGCGTGGGTGGTGGGCTGGTGACGGCAGGCGACTCGCGATCGCGATTCCCTGATAGGAGACGATAGGATGCGCTCGCGATTAGTTTCCTAATAATTAGATCCGTTCATGATTAGTTATCTAATAGGATGCATCCGTCATTAATTTACTAATAATTAGATGCATTCGTGATTAATTTCCTAATAGGATCCACGCATGATTATTTTCCTAATCATAGGATGCGCCCGTGATTCGTTTCCTAATAATAGGATGTGTTCGTGATTAGTTTCCTAATAATTAGATGCGCCAGTGATTAGTTTCTTAATGGATGTGTCCGTGATTACAGTTTCCTAATTGACCAGTCGTGGACTTTCATATTTTCCTTCACGGTGGAGTACGGTCAGTCAATATAAATTGCTAAGTGCATACAGAGAATAGATTAGGTTAAGCCTAACCGTTAGATTGAGTTTAATGGGACTAATCATGCGGTGGTAATGTATCCGTGTACGTTCTGTGAAGTGCACTTAGAAAAGATAATGTTTGCTCTTTTATAAGTAGTATAGATAATTAGATCTGTTCATGATTAGTTATCTAATAGGATACATCCGTCATTAATTTACTAATAATTAGATGCATTCGTGATTAATTTTCTAATAGGATGCACGCATGATTATTTTCCTAATCACAGGATGCGCCCGTGATTCGTTTCCTAATAATAGGATGCGTTCGTGATTAGTTTTTTAATAATTAGATGCGCCAGTGATTAGTTTCTTAATGGATGTGTCCGTGATTACAGTTTCCTAATTGACCAGTCGTGGACTTTCATATTTTCCTTCACGGTGGAGTACGGTCAGTCAATGTAAATTGCTAAGTGCACACAGAGAATAGATTAGGTTAAGCCTAGCCGTTAGATTGAGTTTAGTGGGACTAATCATGCGGTGGTAATGTATCCGTGTACGTTCTGTGGGGTGCACTTAGAAAAGATAATGTTTGCTCTTTTATAAGTAGTATAGATAATTAGATCTGTTCGTGATTAGTTATCTAATAGGATGCATCCATCATTAATTTACTAATAATTAGATGCATTCGTGGTTAATTTCCTAATAGGATGCACGCATGACTATTTTCCTAATCATAGGATGCGCCCGTGATTCGTTTCCTAATAATAGGATGCGTTCGTGATTAGTTTCCTAATAATTAGATGCGCCAGTTATTAGTTTCTTAATAGGTGTGTCCGTGATTACAGTTTTTTAATTGACCAGGCGTGGACTTTCATATTTTCCTTCACGGTGGAGTACGGCCAGTCAATGTAAATTGCTAAGTGCACACAGAGAATAGATTAAGTTAAGCCTAGCCGTTAGATTGATTTTAGTGGGACTAATCATGCGGTGGTAATGTATCCGTGTACGTTCTATGGGGTGTACTTAGAAAAAATAATGTTTGCTCTTTTATAAGTAATATAGATATAGAATATAGATATAGATACTCCTGCTCGAGTTGTACACGAAGGAAGCTTCGTCGATCGATTCCGACGCCCTGCCCGCGAAATCGCCGGCTTTAATCACGCTGCAGGTTGCACCCTACCACGCTAACACGACAGACTAGATCTGACCTCCCGACCCGTCGGTCGATCAATCACCCACTCGGTGGCTCGGAGACTCGCCAGCGTCCAGTCTCCGGATCCATCGAGATCCGCCAACAGCCGTAACGAGAGGGACGCACACATGCATTCGTCTAATCGGAAAGAAACCCAGACTGATGGATCGAAGTCCTGCCGGTGTCCGGGCGGCTCGTCGTCCGCGACGGCCTCGTCTGCTTTGTCGGGTGCCGTCTTGCCATACTGGTACCGCCGCGAGCCTGCGGACTGGTCTGTGGACTCATGCATGGAGGATGGCGGCAAGTCGGCAGAGCCGCGGAATAGGTCGCCCCCACGGCGCTGCGACGGTTTTCTTTGTCCTGTCGCCTCTGGCGGGGCTCGGCGGAGGGGCCGGCCCGGAACGGCGTCTTGCGCCGGTGGCGGCCATGCTGCCAATCAGACGGGGTGTCAAGTACCTCGAAGTAAAATATAGTGTACTAGTCTCTGTTACTGCATCGGCGATCAATGATTGGAGGAATGGAACTGTTGCCGGGGGGTCCTGCCTGATGTGACGTGACGCATGAGATTGAGAGGTGCCCATGTTGGATTTGGTACCATCTTTCAAGACTATAGGACTAGATTATCTTGTACTCCTAGTATACTGTAATATGCTTATTACTGATAATCCCACGCGACAGCCAACGTCTCTGCACTTGCACTTATTTTAAGCGATTTCCTCAAGTACGGAACTGCTCTAGCCGGCCGAGAGTGAAAGCGGCGGAGCGACGGTGAGATCCGCCGTGGCCTGCACCCTGCAGATGGAACGGATATCAGCAGTGTCATGGGAACACAGGAGGATGTCACACCAAGAGATGCTGTTGCTATGCCGCGCCATCAGGCCATTGTGGGTGCCTCGTTGGACTGGATCCATCACGCCGATGCTCTTTGATGTGAGCGACGCCCTGGAGGCCTGAGCACGACCACGCACGGAAGTTCGGCGACGACGAGGGCGTCCGGCCAACGCAAACCCTGCACATCCCCAGTTGTGAGAAGATTCGATCATTCATTCGAGGCATTATATCCTGTTCTTTCCAACGACTTGCTCCGTCGCGTACGACGCAGGCCGACCACCCACGGATTTTGTATAGGGAATGTTGTTTTCCCCGGGCCGGGCCGGGCAGTTGCCACAGGTCCGGCAACAGGCGCGCGACGACGTGTCCCGCGTCCACACCGTACCAACGCCACTCCCGCTGCCGCCCGCCCACGCTTCGCTGCTTTTCTCCACACGCCACGCCGGCCGTCCTGCCCATCCTCTGCTCTCTATCTCACTTCCTCTCTCTCAGCCTCTCTCCGCCAAGATCGTGCTCAATGGCATCAGCGGTAGGGGGCGGCATTGACGGAGCAGCGGGGACGACCAAGAAGAAGAAGAGAATCTCCGACTGCCTCGTCGACAGCGACGGCGGAGACGAGGTGGCGGTGGACGCCGCCATGCCGCCCTCGCCGCCTTCCCCCGGGACGCCGCGGCTGCGCATCCCGATGTTCACCTGCGCGCGGCTCCGGTTCGTCAGGCTCGGCAGGAAAGGCGGCGGCGGGCGGAAGGATCAGGTCGCCGCCGAGAAGAGCGAGGCCGCGTCGACCGACTCCTCAGGTGCGTGCGCTTGTTGGTGGTTTCAGCTTCATATTTCATTACAGCTAGCCTCTTTTTGCTGAATCTCTGAAAATTTTGCGTGTCATTGCGTCGTCGCGTACGTGCAGCAGCAGGATGGAAAGCGGCGACCAGCGGTGCGTCATCGACGGAAGCGGCCGGCATGGGGCTGAGCCTGCTGTTCCTCCTCGCCAAGACCTGCGTCGAGCTAAACAAGATGGCCGAGGTGCGCGCTGAGATGGAGGGGCTCCTACGGGAGATGAGGGACCAGCTGGTGGTCAGGACGACGAAGGTCGCCACGACGACTGATTCGCCGTGCCAGTGCCACGCTTCGTCCAGTACGCGCACGGACGGCCAAGGCGCCGGCGCCACCTCTTCATCTTCTCCCGAACCGGCGCGTCGCCGCCATTTCCGTCGTGATAGGCGTGCTGGACGGAAACGAAGAGACGGGCCGTTCTACGCGCTGACAGGAAACCGGCTGTTCGACCTCGACCGAGAGCCGTGTGGCCATGCTGCCGCCTCCTCGTCTGCCATGGAGACCGCGAGCGGCGCGAGCGAGACGTCGTCTGAAGTGGAGAACCCTACGAGCTCGATGGCCGTGGATGTCGCTGGGGCGCAGTTGCAGCTCAACTGCCGCACCGAGCAAGGAACACCCGAGGTTTGAATGATTGCTTCCTCTCATGAATACATCGAGTTCTGCACTTTTGCTCATGATGTTGCGTAGCAGTTAACTAAAAGCAAATAATTGCGTGTTGTTTTCTATTTGTGTTCTTCTGAGTGCAGTCGTCGGACGGGGAGTCGTTCATCGAGCTGGACGGGGGATTCGGAGCTGGAGCCGGGAGAGGCGGCTACAGTGCGAGGCGAAGGCGAGATTCAGAGGATGGACACGAGGAGGAGGAGCGCGGTGACGAGGGAGTGCCGGCAGTGGAGCTGGAGAGGCGGCTGCAGGAGCTCCTGCACCGGAGGAGCCGGGAGCGGATCGAGGAGCTGGAGGCGTCGCTGAGGCGCGCGGAGAGAAAGGTCATGGAGAAGGAGATGGAGGCGCGGCTGTGGAAGGACACCGCGAAGCTGGCGCTGCAGCCGGGCACGCGCGGCGGTACGGGGCAGTGATCAATATCGACCGTACGTAGTACGTACCTCGTGCGACAGTGAGTAGTGAATCCGGTGCATTTCCGAATCTAGGCGAGTGCCCGAACGTGCTCTGTACATGCTGCACACGTGCACGGGTAAACGGGAAAAGCTTAGGTCCAGCTGACTCCTGGCTGATGATGTATATACTTGGTGCTGGCGGGTATACTGCAGAAAGATCTTTTAAAGAACTTTTTGTTTAGTTCAGCTAAGTGCTGATCGACAGTTACTTTTTTTTACTTTAGCTTATGTGATGTGACATAATGTGTATCACTGGAGACATGTTGGGTTTGCAAGTCTTATTATCATGCCTAACTTTAGTCATGCCACAACATGTTATGCAGATGTTTGGTTCATTGTCACACACGTGGGTTGCCAGACTTTTGTAGCCATATGGTCTACATATCATAGGCTTAGTTTTGCCAAATCTTGTAGCATTTATGATGGTCATTTTGTCAGTCACATTTTGGGTGGCAGCCGCGGGTTGACTAAGGATGCGTTTGGTTGAAGGTGTCGTATGAATGGGTTGTGACCGTTCAATTTTTTTCGGATTGAACCATTCAATTCATGTGCTTGGCTGAATATTAAGTGGTGAGCTAATTATTTAGGACGGGACCACCAGTCATGCTCACATAGTCATGCATGCAAAGGGTGGCCATTTGATTCGACCGATTTGGTTGGGTGGAACGGTTCAGCATCTTCATGGCATATTCTCTTTTTTTGGCTCGAACCATTCATGTGCTTTATAACCAAACATGTCTATTTTCTGAACGATCCCAACCCATTCATGACCGCCCTTGCAACCAAACGCACCCTAAGGTTTGTTGTGGCAAGATTAGTCCCAGTTGCTATGTAGCTTGTGCGTTTTTTTTCTTCTAGTCGAGGTGCATGGACAGGAGACACATGCATATCTCCTCACCCAAGCAACATAATATACTCGAAATTACCAAATTTTTATGTCTTGTGCAGATTACCGGGTGGAAGGGCAAGAACTTAGCATGGCCGGGAAGGGTCTCCTTGGCGAAGTCTGTCTTGTGCGCTATTGCCACCCACCACCTCACTGTGCTCCCCCTTCCGGCTTGGGCAAATCACAAGCTTAGCAAGATTTCTCGTAACTTCATCTGGTGCGGTGACAATTTCAAAAATGCGACTGGGGGCCACTCCCTGGTAAACTGGAAGACGATGTGCAGGCCTAAGGCCCTGGGTGGGCTCGGGATCACGGACCTTGAAAGGTTTGGTAGAGCTCTCCGTCTGCGCTGGCCCTGGCTCATGTGGACCGACCCTGACCGGCAGTGGGCGAGCTCCGCCCTACCTTGCGACGAGGAGGACATGGCGCTGTTCAGGGCATCCACCACCATCGTGCTGGGTAACGACCGAAATCTTTGTTCTGGCATGACGACTGGACGGATAAGGGCCCTTTGTGATTGCTAGCCCCCGGGCTCTTCAATATCGCCACCAGAAAGCAGAGATCTGTGACGAAGGAGCTTCAGGATGAGAACTGGATCAAATCAGTCGCCCGTTTGGACACACCCGCACAGCTGCAGGAGTTCATTACGCTTACATCTCTAACCTTGCAGACCATGCTGACCCCAGACTGTGAGGACTCCATCTCTTGGCATTGGACCCCAGACGGTGAATGGTGATCCAGGAGACACGATTTGCAACTGCAAAGGGCTGAGGCAGGGGGACCTCATCTCCCCTATGCTCTTCATTCTTACCATGGAGCCTCTACAGAGGATGTTTGAGGTGGCTGCCAGTAGAGGTGTGCTGGCGCCTCTTGCACGTGAGGGCATGACGAAGCGTCTATCCATCTTTGCGGATGACGTAGTCCTTTTTGTCAAGCCGAAGCCCGTGGATCTGGATGTGTGCAAGTGCATTCTGGAGTTATTTGGGGAGGCTGCTGGGCTGAAAATTAATATGAGCAAATCAACAACTCTAGCAATAAGGTGTGCCGATGAGGAGATAGCAACGACATGCAATGCCCTTTAGTGCCCCTTGGGATCCTTCCCAATAAAGTATCTAGGGCTGCCATTATCGCTGAGGAAGCAATCTGCAACGCAGTTACAATATTTGGTGGATCACATGGCAAATAGACTACAGAGGTGGAAAGCAGCACTAATGCCAAAGAGTGGCCGTCTTACCCTAGTGCAATCTGTGTTGTGTGCCATGCCTATCCATGCAATGATGGCGCTGGATCTACCTATGAAAACTATCGCGACGATGAATAAGATTTGCCGAGGGTTCTTGTGGTGCAGAAGGGTAGAAGCAAACGATGGTAACTGCGCGGTTGCATGGGACATGGTATGCACGCCCAAATGGGCAGGTGGCTTGGGGCTTCCCAATCTTAGATGGATGAATGTGGCCATGCAGGCTCGCTGGCCGTGGTTAAAAAGAACTGATGGGACAAGGCCGTGGAGTGAATTCAAGATCAAGGTTGTCGAGGAAGTAACCTTGTTGTGTAAAGCAGCCATGAGGTCTATAGTGCATTCTGGTCGGACAACATTCTTTTGGGAGGACCGATGGCTGGATGGGCGAAGAGTCCAGGAGATTGCACCTAGAGTGTATGATTTGATTGCACCACAGATACGAGGAAGGAGGTTAGTTTGTGAAGCTATGGAGAACGGGTCTTGGGCAGCGGACCTTGGCCCGAACCTTGGACCGGATACGTTGCATGAGTTCTTTGCACTTTGGCAAGACGTTTCTGCTTGGGAAGCCAGTGGGGATTTGCTGGATGAAATTGCATGGTCATGGGAGGCGAAGGGACACGTCTCGGTCCGATCGGCTTATGCGGCTGCATTTTGCGGAAGGGAGGTCATTCCTATGGCAGATCTAACATGGAAGTCGCGTGCCCCCATGCAGTGCAGATTCTTTACTTGGCTAGCAATAAAGGACCGATGCTGGACTTCGGATCGCCTAGCACGAAGGGGTCTACCTCACCAGGATGTGTGCTCGTTCTGTGATCAAGATGAGGAAACGATCAATCACATAATGCTTACGTGTGTCTTCGCTCGGACTGCTTGGGCGGCCATCTGTGGTTCGCTGGGCAAACCAGAATGGACACTCTCACCTAATGATGTGTTGGCTGACTGGGCCATTGACAAAAAGGGAGTAAACAATGTGGGCACAAAAGATCTACGCACCGTTTTCGCGCTTGTTTGGTGGGAGTTGTGGAAGTACCGGAATGCGATTGTTTTTGATGGAGCTCGGCCATCTATCGTTCAGCTGTTGCAAATAGTGAGTGAGGAGGGTGTAGTCTAGTCCTCTGCTGATCTACTAAAAGGGAATGTAACTCCCTTCTTTAGTAGGGTAGAGAGGTGGGTGAGTGGTGAGGATTAGCGTGCAATAGAAATCATGTAACAAATGGTGGAGGCACTCTTTGCCTTTCTTCTTTAATATATTATATGCACACTCGTGCATATTCGAGAAAAAAATATACATGCATAGAATACATTTTTCTAAATACATATATACACATGTACATACGTATATATCATTGTGAAGGGAGAGAAGAGGGTATTTAAACCCATAATTATAATTCATTTATGGCTAGTAATCATCACAGAATACATCTAAATATTTGTATCATTCCGATAAATTAAAAGTGGCATACTAAATATTCAAAATATTCCTACAGAAGGCACATCACTTTGTACACGAATTGGGGATCACCCTCTTGTAAAGGCGCCACATGAAAATTCCACTATTCCTTCTTAGAATTTTTTTGTTTGCGAAAATGAATGAATTAATGACATTGCTATTACACTTCAAGAAGAAAGAGAAAAAAAACAAATAAAGACAAAATTGCAAAGAACTTACACATAAATTGCGCTTTTTTCTAGTATGCAAGAATAAGCATATAATAGTAAAATATATAATATGCAAGAGTAAGCATTAAATAGTGGAATTTTCATAAAGAAAGTTCTTAAGATGGAATGAATGAATGACATACACGTTATCTTAAAGGAAAAAAAGTAAATTTAGCAAAAAGTAAAAGAAAATAAAAACATTGAAATTTTCTAAAAAAGAATTAGTGACATTGCTATTACATTTTAAGAAGAAAGGAAATAAAAAATAACAAAAATTGCACATAATTTACACATAAATTACATTTTTTTCTAATATGCAAGAATAAGCATATAATAGTGAAATATTCGCAATAAAGGAAATTTCATAACAAATGATGAATTAGTGGCACTTGAGTTACAATTAAATAAGAAATAAAGTAAAAGAAAACTAAATGAAAAATAAAATAATGAAGTTTTCTATGAAAGAATTAATTAGAGCTTTGGTATTACCCTTTAAGAAGAAATAAAATGAAACAAAAACTAAATAAAAAACAAAGTAATGAAGTTTTCTAAGAAATAATGAATTTGTGGCATTGGTATTACCATTTAAGAAGAAAGGAAACAAAAAAAGAAACTTGCACATAATTTACACAGAAATTGCACTTTTTATAATATGCAAAAAGTACATAATAGTAGAATTCTCACTAGAAGGGAAGTTTCCCAAGAAGGAATGAATTAGTGACATTGGTATTACCAATAAAGAAGAAATAAAATGAAACAAAAACTAAATCAAAAACAGAATAATTAAGGTTTGTAAGAAAGAACAAATTAGTGGTTTTGGTATTACTCTTTCAGAAGAAAGAAAAGAAGTAACTACTAAAGTGAAATCACAAAATCAAAATAATAATGTTTTTCTAAAAAACAATGTATTAGTGGCATTAGTATTAACCATAAAGACAAAAGAGAAATGCAGAGGAAATAATGACACACAATTAACATAGAAATTGCATTTTCTACAAAATGAAAGAGTAAGCATTCCATAGTTGAATTTTCATAAAAAAATGTTTTCTAAGATGGAAGGAATGAATGTTATACACATTACCCTTAAAGAAGAAAGTAAATTTAACAAAAAAGCAAAAGAAAATAAAAACAATGAGTTTTCTAAATAAGAACTAATGGCATTGCTATTACACTTTAGGAAGAAAAAAAATTAAAAAAACAAATAATGACAAAAATTGCACACAATTTACACATAAATTACTCTTTCTTCTTATATGCAACAATAAGCATATAATAGTGAAATATTGGTCATAAAGGAAATTTCCCAAGAAAGAATGAATTAATGGCACTTGTGTTACAATTACATAAGAAATGAAATGAAACTAAAACTAAATGAAAAACAAAATAGTGATTTTTTTCTAAGAAAGAATGAGTTAGAGGCCTTAGTAATACCTTAGGAAGAAAGAAAATAAAATAAAACTAAATTGAAATCAAAATAATGAAGTTTTATAAGAAAGAATGAATTAGTAACATTGATATTACCCTTTAATAAGAAAGGAAACAAAAAATTAAAAAAATTAAAAATTTGCACACAATTTACGCAGAAATTGCACTTTTTTTTATAATATGCAAGAATAAGTATACAATAGTAGAACTCTCACAAAAAATAAAGTTTTCTAATATGGAATGAATTCGTGACATTGGTATTATCACTAAAAAAAGAAAGAAAATGAAACAAACACTAAATCAAAAACGAAATAAAGAAGTTTTGTAAGAAAGAATGAATTGGTGGTTTTGGTATTACCCTTCAGGAAAAAAACGGAATAACTACTAAAACAACAAAATAATAAAGTTTTCTAAGTAAGAATGAGTTTGTTGCATTGATATTGCCCTTTAAGAAGAAATAAATTATAAAATAATCAAACTATAACAAAATTTACACATAATATATACAAAAAATTGCGCTTTCAATAATATGAAAGAATATGCATATGGTAGTGGAATTTTCACAGAAAATGCAAATATACTAAAACTACACTATTTTGATAGCATGTACTCCCTTTGTAAGGCCATTCACACAACTAAAGTAGTGACGTAAATGCTCTTATATTTCTTTACAGAGGGAGTAAGAAATAAGTGACAAGGACATGTATGACGGGGGGATAGATCCCGGGTCGCTGCATCAACACTTAACCACATTTCGAAACATCTGGGCTGGCCAAGCCCCTCGGTCCGACTGATCGCAAGGTCGGTCCTCTCGGCCGGTTGGAGCCAGAGGCCCACCGCCTAGGAGGCGGCGAGCCCCAAGGAGGCGGCCTCAGGGAGTCGTCTTGTAGAAGGCGGCCCCTCGCCTCCTCAAAGTTTGCACCCACTTACTACGATGGGACAGGGCGTGGCTAGTGCGACCTGCCACCCCCGAATCCAGGGCGAAACGTGACCACAGTACCGGTGTACCGAGCGAACGCCCCACGCCGGGCGCGGTACTGTAGCCACGCGACCCATGACATCACCTACGCCAGATGGGGCCATGCTCCCATGAAGGGCGGTCGGTACGACCCATAGACCGCAAGGGGAAGGGGCGAATCCTATCAGGCGGCCATCCCTCCCCTTGGAGTTTGTGTGCCATTAACCTGATGAGATGGGGAATGGCTACAGTAAATGCCCGCCAGGCGGCGGAACTATAGCCATTCGCCCCCCGACCAAGCCTCCGTCATCAGGGGCAAGGGCTACAGTGCAACACAGTCAACCTGACCCGCAGGCGGCGGGCCCTACCTGTCGATCGGGTTCACGGCAGTCATCGGGACCCACCTGGCGGTGGGCCCAAATGGATGACGGAGAAGCCGGAGCCCATAGACACTGCCGGCCGGGTCCTACGCCCAGCCGGATTACCATACTACCCCTGGGGGGTAGGCCTATATAAACCCCCCAGGTTCAGCCATGCAAAGGGTTCAGCATCCCAGCCATCACATACCGACATAGTTAGGAAAGAGATAGAGATAGCCTTGCCTTCTTCTTCCTCTAGCCGGAACAGCTCAAGGAGCACTCTTGTAGCTACTCTATTGATCATAGTCATCATGCGGAGACCCCGCAGAGCAGGACTAGGGGTGTTATCTCCACGGAGAGCCCCGAACCTGGGTAAGACTCGTAGGCATTCGAGGTCTCACTCACTCCCGCTTCTAGAGCCCGGCAACGTACTCCTGTCCCCCTCCATGATAAGCCATCCTTTCGCATATGTCGAGGAAATACCACGACATTTGGCGCCAATCGTGGGGCTAAGTGCACCGTTGGCTGGAGACATGTTCTGGACGGAACCCTTTTCCTTCCCAGCGAGCGTAGCCAGCCCAGCACGCTCGATGGCGTTTGCATCGACGCGCCGCGTGATGTGGAAGCCACGTGCGTCGCAAGCTCCCTGGCCGATCTTATCAGCGGGATCCGTCTCTCCGACGAGCGCGCCCGATGCGGGATCGGCCAGCTCCAAGAGCTACCTCGTCGACCTCCTTGGCAAGCTTTGCATCACCAATGAGCCGACCTCTGACTTGGAGTCCGTCGGCTCCACCGATACGCCCGTCGAGATGCTCATCAAATCCGTCACGGCGAGCACGGGCGTCTTCCCCGACAACGTGGAGATCATCGATGACCCACTCCCTACCGCGGCCAGCAGCACCAGCACCAGCACCGTCACGGAGGTGCTGGTCATCTGCCACGACGAAGCCTTTGGCGGGGCATCCCAAGACCCGTTGCAGGCGGTGGTGCGGGGTCTGTCTGCCCCCTTAGAGGCAGGTGCCGATGGCACGACGCTAGAAATGTTCTGCGTCTCGCTCCTCGACAGCGCCAACAAGCTGGTGACCATGAGGCGGCTCGCGGAAGCCTAACAACGCGAGATCGACAGCGCCATGTGTGGCATGCCGGCTGCTGGCGAGCCTAGCCGAGTGGGAGCAATGCGGCGCGGCCATCGCCGGCATGCCGGGGGCCGAGCGCCCTGTCTACGCCACTCCGATGGAGAACTTGCACGCCACTCAGGCGGCGACAGACAAATTGAACCATCTGGAGGGCGACGAGCATCGCTGCATGATGGCGCGCCTCCAGCAGCTCCTGGACACGGCCGCCGCGCAGCAGGAAGCCGGCCGCCGTATGATGGAACACGGCGTGCAGGCTGAAAACCATCCCCCTCACCGTGAGCACGAGGCAACCTCTCGGTCCCCAATAGTCGGCACACACGGTTGGAGGAACCCGGAGCCGGCTGCTAGTCGCATACGGCACACCCACATCACGAACGAGCGCGACCAAGACTGCCGCCCATGAGCAGTGGAACGGCGGGACGACCATCCGCCTCCCCCACATAGGGAGAGGCACGCCTCCCCGCCGCCTGTTGAGCACCCGACTCTCGGAGGCCGGCTGGGCCCCCATGAAGGAATCGGAGAGAACGACGCCTGCCACCGGATCGACCGACTCGCTCAGTCCCTGGCGGTAGGAGAAGAAGATGCGATCGGTCCGCCTTGTTTCGGACCCCGCATACACGAGGAGCCCTTCCCCAAAGGTTCCTCGCTGCCACGAGAACACTCCCAAGTATAACGGATTCGTGAAGCCGGAGGACTGGCTGGTCGATTACTCCACAACTATCAACATAGCAAACGGCAACAAGCGTGTTGTTGTAAAGTATGTTCCGCTCATGCTCCACGACATGGCCCGGACATGGCTGAACAACCTCAAGCCGTACAGCGTCAACAGCTGGCTGGACTTCACCGAAGTCTTCGTCAACTTCACCAGCACCTACAAGCAGCCGCCCAAGCCTCGCCAACTCTCCATGTGCGCAAGGCCTGACAGAGTCCACCCGTGATTACCTGATGTGCTGGGCTGAGCTATGCAACTCTTGCGAAGGAGTGCATGAGGTGCAGGCCATAGAATACTTCACCGCTGGGTGCACAGAGGGCACCCTACTCAAGCACAAGCTCCTATGCGATGAGCCGGCTATCCTAGATGAACTGCTGATCATAGCGGACAAGTACACCACAGCCGACTCCTCCATGAAGTCAGAACTCCTAGTGGACGCGTCCGGGAAGGTGTTCCCTCCAACTCCCCAAACATCGGCTGGTGACACCAACCGGCGCCATCCGAATGATAACAAGCGCAAGGCCCAACAACCAGCTTCTAACAGCCGACAAGTGGCAACAGTCGAGGATCAGCAGCCGGCCGGGCAGGCCCCCAAGCGTCAGCGGTGTGGCAAGGGAGCCTGGCAGCCCGCCTTCTCCTTCGAGCAGGCCCTCGATGCCTCGTGCAAGTTCCACAGCGGCGCGAAGCCGTCCAACCACACCACTCGGAAGTGCAATTGGCTCGCTCGGATCGCCAAGGGCGAGGCCCTCCCGCCTCTCCTACCAGCCGGCCTAGCAGCTCCGGCTGCTCCACAACCGGCAGCTCGACCTGTCGGCATGCTCCAAGATGAGTTCCTCGAAGAACACACCGCCTACGTCATCTTCACAAGCGAAGCCAGCGACAAGCACAGCAGACGGCAGCAGCACCGTGAGGTGAACGTTGTCAGCTCAGAGGTTCCCACTCGCATGCACTGGTCCGAGAGGCCCATCACCTGGAGCCAAGTTGACCACCCGGCCGTGATGCCCTCACTGGGTGCATACGCCTTGGTGTTGGAGTCAACCTTCACAACAGAGAGGAGGGCTTGCCGCTTAGGCCGAGTCCTGATAGATGATGGAAGTAGCATCAACATCTTGTACCACGAGACCATGGAGCGGTTGGGCATCAAGGCCAAGCAGCTTGAGCCAAGCTGGACCATCTTCCACGGCATAGTTCCCGACCTTTCCTGCTCTCTAATCGGCAAGATTAAGATCAATGTCCTTTTTGGCGACAGGGACCACTTCCGTCGCGAACCAATCTGGTTCGAGGTGGTTGACCTAGACAGCCCCTATCACACGCTCTTGGGCTGCCCTGCGCTGGCCAAGTTCATGATGGTCCCGCACTACGCCTACCTGAAGCCAAGATGCCGGGCACCAAGGGCATCATCACTGTTGCCGGCGACTACCAGAAGTCGCTCGATTGTGCCGCCGCCAGTAGCCGGCTGGCCGAGTCCCTCTTCGTCGCTCAAGAGAAGCGTCTCCTTGACCGGATGGTAGCCATGGCTAGCGAGAAGCCGACCATGCCGACTGATCCCAAGGAGACGGAAGCAGGGGCCTCCTTCCAGCCAGCCAAAGAGACCAAGTGGATCCCCCTGGACCCAGCACACCCGAAGAGGTTTGTTGTCATAGGGACTGGCATCGATAGCAAATAGGAAGGTGAGCTCGTCGATTTCCTCCGTGAGAATCAAGACATCTTCGCATGGTCCCCCAAAGACATGCCGGGTGTCCCGACGGATTTCGCTGAGCACAAACTGCATGTGAGGCCGGATGCCAAGCCGGTAAAGCAACCCCTCCACCGCCTATGAGAAGAGAAGAGAAGGATTGCAGGTGAAGAAATCGCCTGGCTTCTGGCAGCCGGCTTCATCATGGAAGTGTTCCACCCAGACTGGCTTGCCAACCCGGTCCTCGTCTTGAAGAAGAACAACAAGTGGCGTATGTGCATCGACTACACTAGCTTCAATAAAGCCTTCCCCAAAGACTATTTTCTCTGCCTCAGACAGATCAAGTGATTGACTCCACGGCCGGATGCGAGCTGCTGTCTTTCCTTGACACCTACTACGGCTACCACCAGATCAAGATGGATCCGGATGATCGCCTGAAGACCGCCTTCATCACACCATTCGGTGCCTTCTGCTACATCACCGTGACGTTCGGCTTGAGGAATGCCGGCGCCACCTTCCAACGTTGTATGAAGAAATGCTTGTTGAAGCAACTCGGACGTAATGCCCACGTCTATGTGGATGACATTATGGTGAAGACGGAGAAGCGTGGTACCCTGATGGAAGACCTCAAGGAGACCTTTGAGAACCCGCGCCGGTTTCAAATCAAGCTCAACCCGGAGAAGTGTGTCTTTGGTGTACCAGCCGGCCAACTCCTTGGCTTCCTTGTCTCAGAACGCCGTATTGAGTGCAACCCCGTGAAGATCAAGGCCATCGAGCGGATGGAGAGACCCACCAAGATGCGTGATGTCCAAAAGTTCACCGGGTGCGTGGCATCCCTCAGCTGCTTCATTAGTCGGCTAGGCGAGAAGGCACTTCCCATGTACCAGCTCATGAATAAAACCACTTGTTTTGAGTGGTACAACCAGGCGGACGTCACCTTCCTCCAGCTCAAGCGCATGATGTCTAAGCTGCCCATCCTGGCAGCTCCGACTGCTAAAGAGCCCATGCTCCTCTACATCGCTGCCACCAAACGAGTCGTCAGTACGGTGATCGTTGTCGAGCGTGCAGAAGACAACAAGGTACAGTCAGTCCAGAGGTCGATGTACTACCTAAGTGAGGTCTTGTCCGCCTCCAAGCAGAACTACCCCCATTAGTAGAAGACGTGCTACGGCGTGTACTTTGCCGCCAAGAAGTCGAAGCAATATTTCCAAGAGCACTCCATCACGGTTGTCTGCAGCGCCCGCCTCACCGAGATCATGGGCAACAGAGATGCTTCGGGCCGGGTGGTCAAGTGGGCCATCGAGCTGGCTCCCCACACCATCCTCTACCAGCCCCGCACCGCCATCAAGTCCCAAGCGCTGGCCGACTTCCTTATCGACTTGGCTGAGTCCCAGTACCTGCCGCCAGCATCGGATTCTATGCATTGGCTGATGCACTTTGATGGCTCAAAGGTGCGCACCGGCTTGGGAGTCAGCATTGTCCTCACCTCTCCCAAAGGCGACAACCTGAAGTACACACTGCAAATCCACTTCGCCGCCTCCAACAATGTAGCCGAGTACGAGGCACTCATCTTTGGGCTCCGACTGGCCAAAGAAATCGGCATCCACCGCATCCTTTGTTACAACTACTCGGACTTGGTGGTCCGGCGATTGGGACGCCAAGGACACCAACATGGCAAGCTACCGTTTCCTCGTCCAGCAGATGAGCGGGCACTTTGATGGGTGAGAGTTCCTCCATGTACCATGAGCCGTCAACGACGCGGCGGATGCCCTCGCCCGCATTGACTCCACCCGGCAGGCCATACCAGTCGGTGTCTCCCTCTAGTGCCTGCGCAAGCCATCTATCAAGCCCTCACCAGAGTTCGACTCCATCTTCATGCTGGCTGACCCCGGAGTAGTCAGATCCGGCTCAAGAACTTCAACAGCCGGCCCGGGGACTTCAGCAGCAGGCCTGAGGACTTCACCAGGCAGCCCAGGGGGCTGCTGTAGTCGGCCTGGGGACTTCATCGGCACCATCAGGAGTGGCCGGCTCCAGCCCGCCGCCTCCCAACCCGGCCTCCCTCATGCCAGTCGCTGTATTCACAGTGGTGGTGGCCCCATCTTGGGCGCAGCCCATCCGCGACTATCTGGTGAGCCGTGTGCTACCAACCAACCAAGTACTAGCCCACCAGATCCAGCGTTGAGCATGCTCCTACAGCATCATCAACAGAGAGCTCACCAGGCGGAGCGTGACCGGCGTTTATCAGTGCTGCGTGGAGCCGGAGAAGGGCATCGAGATCCTTAGGGACATCCATTAGGGCGAATGTGGCCACCACACCGCCTCTAGGTCCCTCGTAGCCAAAGCCTTCCGCCATGGTTTCTTTTGGCCGACTGCTTTGGACGACGCCAAGGAGTTGGTCAAGAAGTGCAAAGGGTGCCAGAAGTTTAGCACCAAGCAGCACCAGCCGGCCTTTGTCCTCAAGACCATCCCCATCACCTGGCCATTTGCAGTGTGGGGTTTGGGCATGGTGGTTCCTTTCAAGATAGCACGTGGCGGCATGACACATTTGCTGGTCACCGTGGACATTAACCAAGTGGATAGAAGCCAAGCCAATCAAGAAGATGAACGGTCCGACTACCGTCACGTTCGTTGCCGACATCACCGTCCGATACGGCGTCCCCCACAACATCATCACCGACAATGGCACCAACTTTGCCAAAGGCACCTTGGCCTATTTTTGCGCAAACCAGGGTATCCGACTGGACCTAGCGTCTGTTGCCCATCCATAGCCAAACGGACAGATAGAGCGAGCAAACGTCTTCATGCTATTCGGCATCAAGCCCCGCTTGAGTTTTCTTGAATTTTAATGCGTTCCTAGAGAAAGCTAAGTTGAAAGACGATGGTAGCAATTAGACGGAATGGGTTTGTAACTTGAGGGTTATCCTCATTGTTGCACAGAAGAATTATGTCCTTGATGCACCACTAGGTGAAAGGCCTGCTGCAGGAGCAGATGCTGATATTATGAATGTCTGGCAAGCTCGATCTGATGACTACTCGATAGTTCAGTGTGCCATGCTTTACGGCTTAGAATCGGGACTTCAAAGATGTTTTGAATGTCATGGAGCATATGAGATGTTCCAAGAGTTGAAGTTAATATTTCAAGCAAATGTCTGAGTTGAGAGATATGAATTCTCCAACAAGTTCTATAGCTGCAAGATGGAGGAGAATAGTTATTTCAGTGAACACATACTCAGAATGTCTGGATATCATAATCACTTGACTCAGCTGGGAGTTAATCTTCCAGATGATAGTGTTATTGACTGAGTGCTCCAATCATTGCCACCAAGCTATAAAGGCTTCGTGATGAACTATAATATGCAAGGGATGGAGAAGACTATTCCCGAGCTCTTTGCAATGCGCAAAGCTATGGAGCTAGAAATCAAGAAGGAGCATTAAGTGTTGATGGTTAACAAGACCGCTAGTTTAAATAAAAAGGGCAACGGAAATAAGGGAAACTTCAAGACGAATGGCAAGCAAGTTGCCACTCCTGGGAAGAAGCCCAAAGTTGGACCTAAGCCTGAAACTGAGTGCTTCTACTGCAAAGGGACTGGTCACAGGAAGCGGAACTGCCCCAAGTATTTGGCGGATAAGAAAGATGGCAAAGTGAACAAATGTATATTTGATATACATGTTATTGATGTGTACGTTACTCGTAGTAGTTCCTGGGTACTTGATACTAGTTCAGTTGCTCATATTTGTAACTCGAAATAGGGACTACAGATTAAACGAAGATTGGCTAAGGACGAGGTGACGATGCGCGTCGGGAATGGTTCCAAGGTCGATGTGATCGCTGTCGGCACGCTACCTCTACATATACCTTCGGGATTAGTTTTAGACCTGAATAATTGTTATTTGGTGCCAGCATTGAGCATGAACATTATATCTGGATCTTGTTTAGTGTGAGACGGTTATTCATATAAATCAGATAATAATGGTTGTTCTATTTATACGAGTAATATCTTTTATGGTCATGCACCCTTGAAGAGTGGTCTATTTCTGTTGAATCTCGATTGTGGTGATACACATATTCATAATATTGATGCCAAAAGATGCAAAGTTGATAATGATAGTGCAACATATTGGTGGCACTGCCATTTAGGTCATATTGGTTTATAACGCATGAAGAAACTCCATGCAGATGGACTTTTGAAATCACTTGATTATGATTCATTTGATACTTGTGAACCATGTCTCATGGGCAAGATGACTAAAACTCCGTTCTCCGGAACAATGGAGCGAGTCAATGACTTATTGGAAATAATACATACCGATGTATGCGGTCCAATGAGTGTTGAGGCTCGCGGCGGGTGTCATTATTTTCTGACCTTCACAGATGATTTGAGCACATATGTGTATATCTACTTAATGAAACACAAGTCTAAAACATTTGAAAAGTTCAAAGAATTTCAGAGTGAAGTGGAGAATCATCGTAACAAGAAAAGTAAGTTTCTACGATTTGATCACGGAGGCGAATATTTGAGTTACGAGTTTGGCCTTCATTTAAAACAATGTGGAATAGTTTCACAACTCACGCCACCTGGAACACCATAGCGTAATGGTGTGTCTGAACGTTGTAATCGTACTTTATTAGATATGGTGCGATCTATGATGTCTCTTACCTATTTACCACCATCATTTTGGGGTTATGCATTAGAGACAGCTACATTCACGTTAAATAGGGCACCATCTAAATCCATTGAGACGACGCCGTATGAACTGTGGTTTGACAATAAACCTGAGTTGTCATTTCTTAAAGTTTGGGGTTGCGACACTTATGTCAAAAAGTTTCAGCCTGATAAGCTCGAACTAAATCGGAGAAGTGAGTCTTCATAGGATACCCCAAGGATACAATTGGGTACACCTTCTACCATAGATCCGAAGACAAGATCTTTGTTGCTAAGAATGAAACCTTTCTAGAGAAGGAGTTTCCCTCGAAAGAAGTGAGTGGGACGAAAGTAGGAATTGATGAGGTAATTGTACCTCTCTCAATTTGGAAAGTAGCTCATCCGAGAAATCCATTCCCATGATGACTACACCAACAAGAGAGGAAGCTAATGATGATGACCATGAAACTTCAGATCAAGTTACTACTGAACCTCATTAGCCAACTAGAACACGATTGAGGGAGTTCCGGACTAGGGGGTGTCCGGATAGCCGAACTATCATCGTCGGCCAGACTCCAAGACTATGAAGATACAAGATTGAAGACTTCGTCCCGTGTCCGGATGGGACTTTCCTTGGCGTGGAAGGCAAGCTTGGCGATACGGATATGTAGATCTCCTACCTTTGTAACCGACTTTGTGTAACCCTAGCCCTCTCCGATGTCTATATAAACCGGATGGCTGTAGTCCATAGGACGAACAACAATCGTACCATAGGCTAGCTTCTAGGGTTTAGCCTCCTTGATCTCGTGGTAGATCCACTCTTGTAACACACATCATCAATATTAATCAAGCAGGACGTAGGGTTTTACCTCCATCAAGAGGGCCCGAACCTGGGTAAAACATCGTGTCCATTGTCTCCTGTTACCATCCGCCTAGACGCACAGTTCGGGACCCCCTACCCGAGATCCGCCGGTTTTGACACCGACATTGGTGCTTTCATTGAGAGTTCCTCTGTGTCGTCACCGATAGGCTCGATGGCTTCTTCAATCATCATAAAAAATGCAGTCCAGGTTGAGACCTTCCTTCCCGGACAAATCTTCGTATTCGGCGGCTTCGCGCTGCGGGCCAATTCGCTTGGCCAACTGGAGCAGATCAAAAGCTACGCCCCTGGCCGTCAGGTCAGATTTGGAAGTTTGAACTTCACGGCTGACATCCGCGGGGACTTGATCCTCGATGGATCCGAGACACAGCCGAGCGTGCCGCACTGTCACGGCGAGAATGATTTAGCTCTACAGCAAGACAGTACCCTGGAGGCCGCACCCGAAACCGCTCCGATCTTTAATTCGGAGTCGGCTGCGCAGATCGAGGATGGATGGCTAGACACCGCCTCGGGGGCTGCAACCTCTACGGCGATAGAACCGAACACTAACCTTGTCCCTCATAAAGCTCATGACTCCGAGGTGCCGGACTCCTCGCCGGACTCCGAATCTCCCGCGCCCTCCCCGATCGAATCCGATTGGGCGCCGATCATGGAATTCACCGCAGCGGACATCTTTCAACACTCACCTTTCGGCGACATCTTGAGTTTGCTAAAGTATCTCTCGTTATCAGGAGAGCCCTGGCCGGACTGCGATCAGGAAGGTTGGGATGCGGACGACGAAGAAATTCAAAGCCCACCCACCACCCACTTGGTAGCCGCTGTCGACGATCTAACCGACATGCTAGACTACGACTCCGAAGACATCGACGGTATGGACGACGATGCCGGAGACGACCAAGAACTAGCGCCTAACGGGCACTGGAAAGCCACCCCAGCTCACAATGTATACATGGTGGATACACCAAAAGGAAGCGACAATGAGGAAAAACGGGACGTGGCGAAGGCAACTCCCCCAACAAACAACCAAAACGGCGACGCAAGCGCCGCCCGAAGACCGGCCTCGATAAAAACAGCACCCATATGGACCCGGCCCCAGAGCAGGGCGAAGCAGTGGACGACGCACATGTCACCAAGCAGCCAGCCGGACATGATGAACTGGACAAGCAACCCATCCCTGGCGAAGACGATCTCACATCACCAGAGCATACGAACCTTCATAAAAGGCTCGTCGCCACTGCAAGAAGTTTGAAGAAGCAAAAACGGAAGCTCAAAACAGTGGAGGACGCACTCAGAATGAGATGGAGCAAAGTACTCAACACCGCAGATAAACATGGCGCTAGTCACCAGACAAAGAGCTACCCGAAGCGCAAGCTGTTGCCCGAATTTGACGAGGAGGCCTTAGAGCCCCCGCAGTCAAAAAAAAAGAAAGAAGCCGCCTAGCCGGATAGACGACCAGATGACAGGCCAAGAGCAACAAGGGGCGCCGCACACAAGCCGGCACACGATCAAAATAAAAACCCTTGGAAAAAGGATGACCCAGTCAGATCCATTTATGGACCAAAAAAGAAGACTCCAGGAAGCAACATAACCCGCCGAGCATTTGAAGACAACGGCACACCCAAATACAGGGGCGCCGCACACCCACTATGTTTCGCCGACAAGGTGCTGGACCATGGATTTCCAGCGGGATTCAAACCCGTAAACATAGAGGCATATGACGGAACAACAGACCCCGAAGTCTAGATTGAGGATTATATTCTACACATACATATGGCCAGAGGAGACGATCTCCATGCCATAAAGTACCTACCCCTCAAGCTCAAAGGGCCAGCTCGGCATTGGCTTAAAAGCCTCCCAGAAAATACCAACGGAAGTTGGGAAGAGCTTGAGGATGCGTTTCGAGCAAATTTTCAGGGGACTTATGTCCGGCCTCCGGATGCAGACGATTTAAGTCACATAACTCAACAGCCCGGAGAGTCAGCACGCAAATTCTAGAACAGGTTCCTCACTAAAAAGAACCAAATAGTCGACTGTCCGGACGCTAAAGCCTTAGCAGCCTTTAAACACAACGTCCGAGACGAATGGCTCGCCAGGCACCTCGGCCAGGAAAAACCAAGAACAATGGCCGCACTAACAAGCCTCATGACCCGCTTTTGCGCGGGAGAAGACAGTTGGCTGGCTAGATGCAGCACCAGCGACCCGAGTACATCCGAAATCAGGGATGGAAATGGGAAATCACGACGCAGAAAAGATCAGCACCGGAATAAGGAAAATGGCCCAAATAGTACGGCGGTCAACGCCGGATTCAAAAGCTCTCGGCCGAACAACAAAACACTGCCCCTAAAGGACAACAGTGACGAGCTATCCAACCTAAACAAGATTCTGGACAGACTGTGTCAAATACATGGTACCTCCGGGAAGCCTGCAAACCATACCCACAGAGATTGTTGGGTCTTCAAGCAGTCCGGCCGACTTAACGCTGAACACAAGGGGCTCGACACGCCAAGTGAAAGTGACGAAGCCCAAAAGCAGCACTCCGGAAAACAAAAGGCTTTCCCACTAGAAGTCAAAATAGTGAACTCACTTCATGTGATATCACACAGCGCGGCACCTGCCATACCAGGAGACCGTCCGCAGACAGGGGATAGAACCTACCAAAGTTCGCTATAGCAGCACTTCCTTCAGAGGAGTGACGCCAGGCCTTTAAGCCAATTATATAGGCTCTGTACCACTAGAGGTTGTGTTCGGTTCACCCGACAACCTCCATCGTGAAAAGCTCACTCTCCATCGCCCCATTTAGCAGTAGCCCTTAAGCACTACTGGGGCGCGAAGCTTTCGCCCGCTTTAATGCAATACCACATTACGCGTCTCTTATGCTTATAAATGCCCGGTCCACGTGGCATAATCTCATAATTCCAAGTGTCCCTCGACCACAGAGAATGTGCGACTGCCTCAATAGCCACACACTAATCAGAACTTGCATAACAAAGCCCCTAAAAAACAGGTCATTTAGACCTCGTACATGGTTAGACAAGTCCGGCGTAAGTTAACAAGGGGCTTCCCAGCCGCATACCCCCCCTTTTTTATAAAGGGCCGCGCGTATCAATGATGAGAGCCAATAAAGCTCAACTTTCTTCATCTTCATAGTTATACTTCATTTTAATACAACTTTTGCACGATATTTCTTAAAGAACTAAGTCCTTCTCTTTTATAGATGAAGCACGTGCTACACCCGTCCAGGATACAGCACAATGGAGACACAGGCGCAGACGTGCAGTAGGGACCCGTTGCAAGGATTCTTTTCAGATTAAGACCCTGTGTAAACCTTTCTTACTATCTCTTGTTGATACACATCCCCCGGTTTCCTATCATAGCCAAGGAGGTGGCTGGCATTTTGGCATCGGCCGCGTCAGAAGTTCCCGCCTGTACCTGGACACTAGGGGCTTAGGGCATTATTCTGGCCGGTATTATAAAGACCGAACACCTCAGGGAGTGTTCGGCGTCTCGAGTTAGGCCTTATATGCATCAGCTCCGAATCATGTCTTTGGTTAAATGTTGGGTTTGCCCGGCTCCTGTGTTTTGCTGCCTTACGTTCCGTATCATCGGCTAACGCGGCACCAGGAGAATTACTGCGATTGTGCCCCGGTTCGGCCGGGCGAGCACCTCAGTAGAGAAAGCCGAAAACTGACTGTCATGATATAGCGAGAGACTGGTCAACCACTCAATCGACCATTGGAATGTTTAGAATTCCTCCGCTTTGACGAAGGGCCGCTTCCCGGTCAGGCACATACGCGTCCCGAGTTCGGAGAAGAGCGGTGCCACCAGGGGCTATATAGTAGCCCCACATTCGAGCTCCTATGGCTAAGTGAAAGTGATAAAGCATTATAGTCCGGTTGCCTAGTTTGCTACGCTATCACCTCCTTAAAAGGACCAAGACGTTGGATTAAGTGTGAAAAAGCGCTTTTCTTTTTGCAAACACCCCCGCACCATGTGCGTGGGGGCTGAAGCCAAAGACTGCCATCTTTCAGATTATACATATACGGCCGCACAAGAGATAGTCCAACACTTGAACACACAAGTATAAAAAGCTATTGCATTATAAACATGATCTCAGAAGTCATAAATGTCATTCAAACATAACATCTTTCGAGAACTGCGATTCTATTAAACGAGCGCCCTGCACGACTTCCTCAAAATAGTGCTCGGTGGGGAATCGGCTTCTGTCCGAACCCCGGGATGCAACAACGGTGGCATCCATCTCCGCCCAGTATGTCTTACCATGAGCGAGAGCCATCCGTGCACCTTCTATGCATGCCGACCGCTTCATCGCCTCAACACGCGGCACCGCCTCAAGGAATTGCTGCAACATGCCAAAATAACTCTTTGGCTTGGGCCTTTTCGGCCACAGATGAGTGACCACGTCCGTCATGGCAAGTCCGGACAATCTATTCAGCTCAGCCCACTCAACCAGCCGATCACTCAACGGAAGTGGACGCTCCGGACTATGGAATTGAGACCAGAACAACTCTTCCATTTCGTGATCCTTCTGGCTTTGAAAGTGCACGACCGCGTCCGCCGCACTCGCTGCTAAGTCCAGATAAGGATCCTCTGCACCGTACAACCGGCCCAGCTGAGCATACTTCGGATCCTGAACTTCCTATGCAGCATAAAGGGCTTTCCAGCCACAATGTCTCCGATCTGACGCAGTTCCTCCTTCATAGCCCGCATCGCACTACGGGCATCCTTGGCTTCGGCGTCGGCCTGCTTCAGGTCCTCTCGTTCTGCTCGGCGTTCTCTTTCAAGAACCTCCTGGCGGTTGGTAGCAACTTTTAATTTCGCGGCCATTCCGGCCATCTCCTCCCTGCTTCGGCAGTGAGCAGCCTTCTCGGCTTCTAGCTCTTCCATTGCCTTCGAGGCAGCCGCCTCGCTTTTTCTGGCTTGCTCCTTGGCCCGAGCAAGTTCTGCTCGAAGGTCTTCCACAGCAGCAGCGCCATCTGCATCAAGCATACAAATTGTAAGGAATGGGCGTCAGCTCCCTTACTAGGCGACCGCGGAGCAACCACATACCTTGTGACTCATCAAGTCGTTTATTGACCAGCGAGATGTCCGCATTCGCAGCGTCGAGTTGCTTCTTCATCTCGGCGACTCCATCAGTCCGGCTGGCCACCGAACGTTCCGCCACCTGCATAGGAAAGGCGACAATTAATTACTGAGATTATGATCCTAGGCACGCTATCGCTTTCGACAGCATACCAAGTCTCAGGGGCTACTATCTATACAGGACGCACTTTATGTGCAAAACTGTCAAAAGGTATGTCATTTTTTGTGTACCTCAAACCCCGTCAGTAAACTTCCGACGGCCTCATACAACCCGCTTTCGGCGGATGAGATCCTCTCAATCACATTACCCATTAATGTGCGGTGATCTTCTGAGATAGACGCCCTCTTGAGCAAAACCTGCAGCTCCACCGGCCGTACTCCAACGGGTGCCGAACTCTCCGGCCCCGCCGGACTCGGAGAGACCCTCCGTGACGACACCTCAGGGTCGCCCGCCCCGCACGACGGGGCAGCAGATGGAGGCGTTTCGGTCTCCATCATCTCCAGACGAAGGTCTCCCGAGGATGAGCTGTGCTGAGATGGGCTGAGATTCGAACTACAAGGTGAAAACTTCGGTTACCTTTAGACATTAAGTAGGGGTGTATACTAATACAAAATTCCCCCTTTTTTACTTACGACTCGTTAGAGGGCTGATTCCTCCGAGGAGACAGTACGGCCGGGGCTCTTCCCGGCACAGGACCTTCCGTTGCAGATTTCTGTCCCCGCTTTAAGGCCTTGGCCTCCGGGTCTTCGGAAGCGGTCGTCTTCTCCCCCTGGAAGGAGGGACTCTCGATTCCTCCCTTACTAAAAGCCTCCTTGGCAGAGGCGGTAGTTTCCCTGCGCCCCCCTTCGCCCTCCTTTGAAGGTGCAACCTCCAACATTTTGATTAACATGGGATCCTGCGTGGTCTCAGGGAGGGGGGCCGGACACCGTATCAGTTTTGCTTGCGCTATCCACTCCTGTCCAGGGATAGCTGGTTAAAAGGCAAACCCACGATAAATAAATGGATGGTGTGTCCGGACACAGGGCTACTTACTTGAGTATCCGGGCGATTGCAGCTTAGGCCAGCGTCCTCGGTCAATTCCGGATGCGTCTCTTGCGATCCGAAGAACAATTTATACATCTCCACGGGTGTCAAACCCATGAAGTGTTGAAGAGCTCGTGGCCCCTCCGGATTAAATTCCCACAGGCGGAGGGGGCGACGTTTGCAGGGCAGTAGGCGCAGGATCAACATGACCTGTACCACTGCGACCAGATTGATCTTCCTTTCTTGGAGGCCTCGAATCCGGTCCTGCAACAGGGGGACGTCTTTGGGCGGCCCCCAGTCACGCCCCTTGCTGACCCATGACATCAGCTGTTGTGGAGGACCCGAGCGAAAGACGGGCGGCGGCTTCTGCCTGCTGCCCCGGGGAGCGGTGATATAGAACCACTCCCGTTGCCACAAGCTGAGCTCCTCCTGAAAAGAGCCCTCGGGCCATGGAGCTTCGGCCCTCTTGCTTATAACCGCCCCTCCGCACTCTGCCTTACGCCCCTCAATCATCTTCGGCTCCACGTTGAAGGTTTTGAGCCACAAGCCGAAGTGAGGGGTAGTGCGGAGGAAGGCTTCGCAGACGACAATGAATGATGAGATATGGAGGATGGACTCCGGAGCCAAGTCGTGGAATTCCAGCCCATAGTAAAACATGAGCCCCCTCACGAAGGGATCCGTCGGGAAGCCTAAGCCTCGACGGAGGTGAGACACGAACACGACGCTCTCGCTAGGCTCGGGAGTAGGGATAACTTTCCCTCTGGCGGGCAGCCTATGCGAAATCTCGTAGGTTAAGTACCTGGCGTCTCTCAGCTTTAGCACGTCCTCTTCCGTGACGGAGGAGGGCATCCACCGGCCTCGTAGGTCAGGGCTGGACATTGTCGAAGATTGAAGGTACCCGAATCTGGAGCCCTGGGTGTTGGAACTCAGGGCGAGGGGCGGATTCGATAAAGGATTGAATAAAAAGAACGAGCCTTGGTCTCATTATAAAGAGGAAGAAAACCAAGAGCCGTCCCCGTGACCGTTTGGAACCCGCATTCGATGGAGGGGGCATGGCAACGTGCGCGGTTGGGTTACCCACGTCTGTATTGATGGGAATCCCGGAATAAGGGGGACACGATCTCTGCCTCGACAAGACGTGCCAAGGAAACCGCTTCGCTAAACGCGCTGAGGTGGAACAATAAAAACAATTCGAGTAAAGGCTTGGAAGTGGTGTGACGTCACGCCACAGAATACGTCAGCAGATTGATCTTGTGCAATATTATTCTCTCTACGGTGGTACGTGGAATTTATTTTTGCAGAGCGGGACACTAACCTGGTGTTCATAATCTTCTATAAATTATTCGGAGGAGGAACCCGCCTTGCAATGCCGAAGACAATATGCGCGCCGGACTCGTCGTCATTGAAGCCTGGTTCAGGGGCTACTGAGGGAGTTCCGGACTAGGGTGTGTCCGGATAGCTGAACTATCATCGTCGGCCGGACTCCAAGACTATGATGATACAAGATTGAAGACTTCGTCCCTTGTCTGGATGGGACTTTCCTTGGTGTGGAAGGCAAGCTTGGCGATACGGATATGTAGATCTCCTACCTTTGTAACCGACTTTGTGTAACCCTAGCCTCTCCGGTGTCTATATAAACCGGATGGCTGTAGTCCATAGGACGAACAACAATCATACCATAGGCTAGCTTCTAGGGTTTAGCCTCCTTGATCTCATGGTAGATCCACTCTTGTAACACACATCATCAATATTAATCAAGCAGGACATAGGGTTTTACCTCCATCAAGAGGGCCCGAACCTGGGTAAAACATCGTGTCCCTTGTCTCCTGTTACCATCAGCCTAGACGCACAGTTCGGGACCCCCTAGCCGAGATCCGTCGGTTTTGACACCGACAACGATCAACACTAGATTGGTACGGTAATCTGATGTCTACTACACAACCTTCTTCTTGTAGATGTTGTTGGGCCTCCAAGTGCAGAGGTTTGTAGGACAGTAGCAAATTTCTCTCAAGTGGATGACCTAAGGTTTATCAATCCGTGGGTGGCGTAGGATGAAGATGATCTCTCTCAAACAACCCTGCAACCAAATAACAAAGAGTCTCTTGTGTCCCCAACACACCCAATACAATGGTAAATTGTATAGGTGCACTAGTTCGGCGAAGAGATGGTGATACAAGTGCAATATGGATGGTAGATATGAGTATTTGTAATCTGAAATTATAAAAACAGCAAGGTAACTAATGATAAAAGTGAGCGTAAACGGTATTGCAATGCTAGGAAACAAGGCATAGGGTTCATACTTTCACTAGTGCAAGTTCTCTCAACAATAATAACATAATTGGATCATATAACTATCCCTCAACATGCAACAAAGAGTCACTCCAAAGCCACTAATAGCGGAGAACAAACGAAGAGATTACGGTAGGGTACGAAACCACCTCAAAGTTATCCTTTCTGTTCTATCTATTCAAGAGTCCATAGTAAAATAACATGAAGCTATTCTTTCCATTCCATCTATCATAGACTTCATACTAGAATAACACCTTATGACACAAATCAACCAAAACCCTAATGTCACCTAGATACTCCATTGTCACCTCAAGTATCTGTGGGCATGGTTATACAATATGCATCACACAATCTCAAATTCATCTATTCAACCAACACAAAGTACTTCAAAGAGTGCCCCAAAGTTTCTACCGGAGAGTCAAGACCAAAACTTGTGCCAACCCCTATGCATAGGTTCATGGGCAGAATCCGCAAGTTGATCACCAAAACATGCATCAAGTGGATCACGTGATATCCCATTGTCACCACAGATAAGCACGGCAAGACATACATCAAGTGTTCTCATATCCTTAAAGACTCAATCCGATAAGATAACTTCAAAGGGAAAACTCAATCCATTACAAGAGAGTAGAGGGGGAGAAACATCATAAGATCCAACTATAATAGCAAAGCTCACGATACATCAAGATCGTATCACCTCAAGAACACGAGAGAGAGAGATCAAACACATAGCTACTAGTACATACCCTCAGCCCCGAGGGTGAACTACTCCCTCCTCGTCATGGAGAGCGCCAGGATGATGAAGATGGCCACTGGTGAGGGATCCCCCTCCGGCAGGGTGCCGGAACGGGCTCGTGAGAGGTTTTTGGTGGCTACACAGGCTTGCAGCGGAGAAACTCCCGATCTATTGTTCGCTTCAATGTTTTTAGGGTATATGGGAATATATAGGCGAAAGAAGTCGGTCGGGGGATGCTCGAGGGGCCCACGAGATAGGGGGCGCGCCCAGTAGGGGGGGGGGCGCCCTCCACCCTCATGGCCGCCTCGGCTGCTTCTTGACTTGCACTCCAAGTCCTCTGGATCACGTTTGTTCTAAAAATTACGCTCCCAAAGGTTTCATTCCATTTGGACTCCGTTTGATATTCCTTTTCTTAGAAATACTGAAGTAGGCAAAAAAACAACAATATGGGCTGGGCCTCCGGTTAGTTGGTTAGTCCCAAAAATGATATAAAAGTGTAAAGTAAATCCCATAAACATCCAAAACAGGTAATTTAATAGCATAGAACAATCAAAAATTATAGATACGTTGGAGACGTATCATAATCCTGTTCTGGAATTCATGTTACTAGACCATGGCGAACCTACGGACTATGAAGAAGCTATGATGAGCCCAGATTCCGATAAATGGCTTGAGGCCATGAAATCTGAGATAGGATCCATGTATGAGAACAAAGTGTGGACTTTGGTGGATTTGCCCGATGATCGGCGTCCCATAGAGAATAAATGGATCTTCAAGAAGAAGACTGACGTTGATGGTAATGTTACTATCTATAAAGCCCGACTTGTCGCAAAAGGTTTTCGACAAGTTCAAGGAGTTGACTATGATGAGACTTTCTCACCTGTGGTGATGCTAAAGTCTGTCCGTATCATGTTAGTAATTGCCGTATTTTATGATTATGAAATCTGGCAAATGGACGTCAAAACTACATTCCTTAATGGATAAGAAGAGTTGTATATGATGCAACCAGAAGGTTTTGTCGATCCTAAAGGTGCTAACAAAGTGTGCAAGCTCCAGCAATCCATCTATGGACTGTTGCAAGCATCTCGGAGTTGGAATATACGCTTTGATGAGGTGATCAAAGCATATGGTTTTATACACACTTCCGGAGAAGCTTGTATTTACAAGAAAAGTGAGTGGGAGCTCTATAGCTTTTCTAATATTATATGTGGATGGCATATTGTTGATTGGAAATGATGTAGAATTTCTGGATAGCATAAAAGGATACTTGAATAAAACTTTTTCAATGAAAGACCTCAGTGAAGCTGCTTATATATTGGGCATCAAGATCTATATAGATAGATCAAGACGCTTAATAGGACTTTCACAAAGCACATACCTTGATAAAGTTTTGAAGAAGTTCAAAATGGATGAGTCAAAGAAAGGGTTCTTGCATGTATTACAAGGTGTGAAATTGAGTCAGACTCAATGCCCGACCACCGCAGAAGATAGAGAGAAAATGAAAGTCATTCCCTATGCCTCAGCCATAGGTTCTATCAGGTATGCTATGATGTGTACCAGACCTAATGTCTGCCTTGCCATAAGTCTAGTAGGGAGGTACCAAAGTAATCCAGGAGTGGATCACTGGACAACCATCAAGAATGTCCTGAAATACTTGAAGAGGACCAAGGATATGTTTCTCGTTTATGGAGGTGACAAAGAGCTCATCATAAATGGTTATGTTGATGCTAGTTTTGACACTGATCTGGATGACTCTAAGTCACAAACCAGATACGTATTTATATTGAACAGTGGAGTTATCAGTTGGTGCAGTTCCAAGCAAAGCATCATGGCGGGATCTACGTGTGAAGCGGAGTACATAGTTGCTTCATAAGCAGAAAATGAAGGAGTCTGGATGAAGGAGTTCATATCTGATCTAGGTGTAATACCTAGTGCATCGGTACCAACGAAAATCTTTTTTGACAATACTGGAGCAATTTCCTTAGCGAAGGAATCCAGATTTCACAAAAAGATCAAACACATTAAGAGACACTTCAACTCCATCCATGATCTAGTCAAGGAAGGAGACATAGAGATTTGCAAAATACATATGGATCTGAATGTGGCAGACACGTTGACTAAGCCTCTTCCACGAGCAAAACATGATCAACACCAAGACTCCATGGGTGTTAGAATCATTACAATGTAATCTAGATTATTGACTCTAGTGCAAGTGGGACACTGAAGGAAATATGCCCTAGAGGCAATAATAAAGTTGTTATTTTATATTTCCTTATTCATGATAAATGTTTATTATTCATGCTAGAATCATATTAACCAAAAACTTGATACATGTGTGGATACATAGACAAAACACCGTGTCCCTAGTAAGAATCTACTAGACTAGCTCGTTAATCAAAGATGGTTAAGTTTCCTAACCGTTGGGGATATAACTATTAGTATGACCCGCCCAAGAGGGGCCGGGTTATACCTATGGCGATTCATCATTTGAAGCCCACGAGGATATTGAAGATGGCAGTTTAGTTAAGGGCCCAAGGCCCAAAGGCGACTTAAGGCCTGTAGGGGTAAACCGCCATATATGTAAAGATTTGTATTGTAAGGCATGTAAAGATAGTCACCGAGCCGGACACGTTATATATGAGCCGGCCGGGACTCCGTGAGCCGCTGGGCGTCAACCTGTGTATATAAAGGGACGACCCAACGGCGGTTCAGGACAAGAAACAACAGATTGAGCTAGGTCAAGCGGATTCGCTCCCTGGTAATCGAGACATAAGCAATACCACCCCAAACTGGATTAGGCCTTTACCTTCACGCAAGGGGCCGAACCAGTATAAACTCCCGTGTCCTTTGTCCCCTTTGAAGGCATCAAGGGATACACTATGGGCCGGATGACCAAGAGTTGTCGCGGCAAGCTCTACATCGACGATGCAGGCTGGGGCCCCAAGGCCGGCTCAATTGCGTACAGGTACCGGGTCCCCTTTGGTGGAATCCACGTCTTCATTGGCAAGATCGGCGAGCCGGGCCCTGAGCCGGACATCTGCACCGACATCATTGAGACGGCTCAGCGTGCGAGACCCACCCGAGCTCAGCTCGCCGTGAAGCATGCCTTCGTGGGATGCATCCATGGAGCAGAATTTGATGAAGGATCTATGTCTGGCGGTGAGACGGCCTTCTACTCTAATGGTGAGTCATCCACGGGCGAGACTACTTCATTGTATCAACTGCAAGATGGTGGGCTTGGGGGCTATTCTGATGGTGACAGTATTTCGGACCCCTATGAGCCGCCAAACAGAGTCGGGATCTTCATGGCTGGCATGCAGCCTAGGCAAAACTCTTCAACCGCGGCAACGATGACTTCCGGGTCAACGGCGGTGATGGCAGCCGGGGCAGGTGGCCCTGTGCGCCCGCCGGCTCAGGTTTTGATGGCTTTAATGGATAAGCTGACAGAGCTGTTGACAGTAATGGTCAACCCAGCAAATCAAGCTCAGCATGATGAAGGTTGCAAAGTTACGTTATGAGGTAGCACTAGCCAAGGAAGACCTGGCGGCAGAGGACGTCAGGATAGCCGCGGAACGGGCTGCTCTGGATGCTCATGCCCAACGAATTCAGTCAGAGGCTTTCTGTCTTACTATGGATCAAAATGCTTCAAATGAAGTCATGAGAAGGAGGCACTAGTCCCGTCTACCTCCGGTTTATGAGGCTAGATATCTCTTCCGCACGCCTGGTGCGGGGAATAGTAACCCACCGGAGATACACCGGGCTGCGGCACCCAGGGCTAGGACGCTGGTTCAACCATGCATGACGGACCTCCCTCGTCTGAATACCGCTCCGCCTCAGCATGTACCGATACCATCGGGTCATTATTCTAATCCTTTGGAGAACATGATTGCCGTGGAGGCATGATTGGCGGCTCTCCCGGTGGATGGCGACTCTCCAGCGGCGGTTGAAACACGAAGGGTCAGAGAGCTTCTTCAGACAACATTGGTGCAGCAAGTGGCATATTCTTACAGTTGAGATAGGATTCACTTGACCCCTCGCCCAAGCCGGAGTTATAGCAGGCACATGGACTCACCAGCAGTTTCAAGCAACGCCCAGTGTCGTGATCAGCTGCGTGGGCATGACCCGGCGCGTGATGGACCTCTTAACTTGGTTGATCAGGACAGAGTGCGTCAAGAAGCTGAGCAGGTGGCTTAGCGGGCGGCTCAACAGCCCCTGCCGGCGTATCCAACGACTTTGGTCGAGGCAGGCGTGACCTCTAGATCTACAGGGGTACCCTATTTAGTGCGGGCTCTGCGTAATGAGCGTTTGCCCAAGGATTTCAAAGGACCTCGTAAGGTGCCTAATTACACAGCCAACTTACCCCCGGAGGCGTGGATTGAAAGTTATGAGATGGCCATGGAACTATTGGAGGTCAGTGATGTTGTGTGTTCTAAGTACTTCACCGTGATACTGGATGGAACGACCCGTACTTGGTTAAAGGGGTTGCCGGCTAATTCCATCGGGTCATGGGCTGAGGTGAAGGCCCGGTTTATTTAGAACTTTAAGGACACATGCAAACAACCCATGTCGATTGTGGACTTAGCTACTTGCGCCCAGGAGGAGGGTGAGTCAACCACCCATTGGGTGCGCCGGGTCAAGGCTATCATACACTCATCCGATAACATGAATGCCGGCTCTGCGGTCTTAATGTTGGAGAAAAATTGCCGTTTTTGCCTCTTAAATAGAAGCTAGGGCGGCTCAAGCGCGCTTGTAATGATATGGGGCAGCTGATGGCGGCTCTAATAAAATATGCCAACT
This sequence comes from Triticum dicoccoides, assembly GCF_002162155.2. Taxonomy (NCBI): domain Eukaryota; kingdom Viridiplantae; phylum Streptophyta; class Magnoliopsida; order Poales; family Poaceae; genus Triticum; species Triticum dicoccoides. Next base: position 205,286,545 of record NC_041391.1, on the reverse strand, counting down.
CTGATAGTACTAAGGACCCCGAGTCTGACGATGAAAAGACAGGGAAGGGAAAAAAGAACGACAATGCCAAGGGTCAGTAGCATAACCTGACGAATCAGGGGGGCAACGATAAACGCAAGGCTGATGGTAGCTCGGAGTTTGTGGCTAACACCAATGCACAGGGCAATAATCAGCGTCGTAAGGGGAGGCTGCCTCCTCGGAATAGTGGACCAGGTCCTACTTTTAAGCAGTTGCTGAATGAGCCCTGTCCAAAGCATGGCACGCAGGAGAAACCAACTACTCACCTTTGGAAGGATTGTTCCATTATGAGGGCTTTCAAAAATTCGGACTCGTTTCACAACAATCATGGGCCGGGTGGCGGCTGAGGCAGCGGCGGTTCTCATGGCCCGGGTTATGGAGGTGGCGGTTCTAATTCCGGCTTCCAGGGCCACCAAGGTAATCAGGGTGGTTATAATCAAGGTAATCAGGGTGGTTACAATCAGCAATCCGTCCAGGGGGGTCAGCAGCAACAACAATTCGGATATCAGAGCAATCCGAAGCAGTTGAATAGTGGGCAGTATCACATTTTCACCACGAGTTTATGCAAGCGGGACCAGAAGCTCCACAAGCGGGCCGTGAACGCTGTTGAACCGGTAGTTCCTCATTACTTGCGATGGTCTGAGCATCCCATTATGTGGAGTCGGGCGGATCACCCTCCCCGGGTCGATAACCCGGGTCACTTAGCTTTGGTGGTGGCGCCTCAAGTTGGTGGATACAAATTCACTAAGGTACTCATGGATGGAGGTAGTAGCATTAACATCCTTTATTATGAGACTTTCCGTTGCATAGGGTTAACTGATAAAAATCTTAAGACATCCAATACTGTTTTCCATGGAGTGGTGCCTGGTAAGTCGGCATACCCTGTCGGCAAGATTGAGGTAGAAGTGGCCTTTGGAGATGAGAATGATTCTAGGGCTGAGAAGTTAACCTTTGAAGTAGTTAAAATCAGGAGCCCATACCACGCTCTATTTGGAGGCCGGCTTATGCCAAGTTCATGGCACAACCATGTTATGTTTATCTACAGCTCAAGATGCCGGGTTACAAGGGGACCATCATAGTGCATGGGAGTCAGAAGATAGCCTTGGAGTGTGAAGAAGGTGATGCTGCTTATGCTGAGTCTGTCTGTGCAACAGAGGAATTGAAGTTTTACAAGGATAATGTTGACCCGACGGATATGACATCTTTGAAAAAGGCAACTACAGAGCATGATCTGGTGCTGAAGTTTAAGTCGGCCGATGACACCAAGCTGGTTGATTTTGTTCTTGGCGACTCATCCAAGCAGTTCAGTATCAATGTTAACTTGGATCCAAAATAGGAAAGCGCGCTCATCGAGTTCATCCGTGAGAACTGGGACATCTTTGCATGGAAACCTTCTGACATGCCGGGTGTACCGAGGGAACTCGCTGAGCACACTCTCAATATTGATTCAAAATTTAAGCCGGTCAAGCAATTCCTTCGTCGTTTCAACGAGGAGAGGCGTAAGGCCATTGGTGAAGAAGTGGCACGGCTCTTGGCGGTTGGGTTCATTGTTGAAGTTTTTCATCCAGATTGGTTGGCTAACCCGGTGCTGGTGCTTAAGAAGAATGGCACTTGGCGCATGTGTGTGGATTACACAGACTTAATAAGGCTTGTCCGGCTAATCCTTTTGCTCTCCCTCGTATTGATCAAATCATTAATGCTACGGCGGGTTGTGAGCGATTGAGTTTTTTGGATGCTTATTATGGTTATCACCAGATCAAGATGGCAGTGAAGGACCAGGAGAAGACAACTTTCATCACTCCCTTTGGAGCCTTCTGCTATGTGTCTATGCCCTTCGGGCTCAAGAGTGCCCAGGCGACTTATCAGTGATGTGTGCAGAACTGTCTCCATAGTCAGATTGGGCGAAATGTTCATGCTTATGTGGATGATATTGTGGTGAAATCCAGAGAGAGGGAAACTTTGATAGATGATTTAAAAGAAACCTTCGATAGTGTCTGTGTCTACAAGATGATGCTTAACCCGGCCAAGTGCATTTTTGGTGTGCCAGCAGGCAAGCTTTTGGGTTTTCTGGTTTCTCACAAAGGCATTGAGGCTAACCCGGAGAAGATCAAGGCTATCACCTCCCTGGCAAAGCCGGTGTGTATCAATGATGTTCAGCGTCTGGCGGGTCGTATTGCTGCCTTAAGCCAGTTCATCAGCTGGTTGGGTGAGAAGGCTATACCACTGTATTAGATGTTGAAGAAAACAGATAACTTCGTCTGGAGTGATGCTGCTAATGACGCGTTTGAAGACTTGAAGAGACAGCTAGCTGAGCCGCCAGTCCTTGCTGCTCCCATTGATAAGGAGCCATTATTGTTATATGTGGCTGCTAACGCCCGTGCCGTCAGTGTAGCCATTGTGGTGGAACGAAAGGAGATTGGCAAGGAATATCTGGTTCAATGGTCGGTTTACTACATCAGTGAGGTGCTTATTGAGTCCAAGCAGAGGTATCCACATTGGCAAAACTCGTTTATGGGGTGTTCATGGCCAACCGGAAACTTAAACAATATTTTTTGGGTCATCCCATCACCGTGGTCAGTTCTACTCCTTTAGGGGATATTATTCAAAATAGAGAAGCCACAGGGCGGGTAGCCAAGTGGGCCATTGAGCTTGGGCCTCATGGTTTGAAGTACATGCCTCGCACTGCCATCAAGTCTCAAGCACTGGTGGATTTCATCAACGACTGGATAGAGCTGCAGATGCGTGAAGAGAATCCAGATAACACATATTGTACTATTCACTTTGATGGGTCCAGGAAATTGGAGGGCTCGGGGCCTGGAGTTGTCTTAGCTTCCCCTCAAGGTGACAAGTTTTGTTATGTTCTAAGGTTGATGTTTCCCTATACTAACCATGCAGCTGAGTACGAAGCCTTGCTCCATGGTCTTCAGTGGGCTAAGGAGATGAACTTAAGCTGGGTGAGATGTTTCAGCGACTCAGACTTGGTGGATCAACAAGTCTCAGGTACATAGGATTCTAAGGATCCACTCATGGCGGCTTATCGCCACGAAGTTGATGCTATTGCCGGTCACTTCAAGGGTTATCAAGTGGAACACATCGATCACAGGAAAAATGAGGCAGCTGATGCCTTAAGCCGGTTGGGGTCTCAACGTAAGCCGGTGCTGAGGGAGTCCTGGACTAAGGGGTCCTCGGACAGCCAGACTATATGCGTGGGCCGGACTATTGGGCTATGTAGATACAAGATAGAAGACCTCTTCCCGTGTTCGGATGGGACTCTCCTTTGCGTAGAAGGCAAGCTTGGCAATTCGGATATGTAGATTCCTTTCTCTGTAACCGACTTTGTGTAACCCTAGCCCCTTCTGTGTCTATATAAACCGAAGGGTTTTGTCCATAGAACAACAATCATAATCTCATAGGCTAGACTTCTAGGATTTAGCCATTATGATCTCGTGGTAGATCAACTTGTGTAATACTCATATTCATCAAGATCAATCAAGCAAGAAGTAGGGTATTACCTCCATAGAGATGGCCCGAACCTGGGTAAACATTGTGTCCCCCGCCTCCTGTTACCATTAGCCTTAGACGCACAATTCGGGACCCCCTACCAGAGATCCGCCGGTTTTGACACCAACATTGGTGCTTTCATTGAGAGTTCCGATGCGTCGTCACCAGAAGGCTTGATGGCTCCATCAATCATCTACAACAACGCAGTCCAGGGGGAGATCTTCTTCCCCGGACAGATCTTCGTATTGGGCGGCTTCGAACTACGGGCCAACTCACTTGGCTGAGCAGATCGATAGCTACGCCCCTGGCCATCAGGTCAGATTTGGAAGCCTGAATTTTTTGGCCGATTCCGCGGAGACTTGATCTTCGACGGATTCGAGCCCATGAAGGCTGTCCCCTGCCACCAAGATGAACATGACCTAAATCTGTCATCTGGCCGCGCTCAGGAAACAACGCCTATAACCGCTTTGGCCCTAGATCCAGAGCAGACCGCGTCGCCTGAAGACGGGAAGCTTAAACCCGCCACGGAAGCCACATACCCAAGGACGCTCGAGCCGCACACAGACCCAACATCGAGCTGGAATCGTGTCACCGGAACCTCGGAATCGTCTCCGGCCATAGGTTCCGGACCGCGTGCATCCGCGTCCATCAAACCTGATCGGGCGCCGATCTTGGAGTTCAGCTCCGTGGACATCTTTCAACACTCACCTTTAGGTGATGTGTTAAACTCATTGAAATCCCTCTCCTTGTCAGGGGACTCTCGGCCGAACTATGTCCAGCTTGAATGGCAAGCGAACGACGAAGAACTTCATTTCCCACCCACCACCCACTTTATAGCCACTGTCGATGACTTAATCGACATGCTTGATTATGACTCCTAAGACATCGACAGTATGGACAACGATGCCAGAGAAGAGTTGGAACCACCGCCTACAGGGCGTTGGACAGCCACCTCCTCGTACGACATATACATGGTGGATACACCCAAAGAAAACAACGGCGAAAATGAAAATCCAGTCGAGGATAAACCTCCTGAGATACAGCCAAAGCGCTGACATCAGCGGCGCTGCTCTAAGCCACGCCATAGTAAAAACATCAACACCATCACAGGAGAAAACAATACTCCGGACGACTCTGAAGACAATGAAGACCCTGTTGAGCCAACCTCTGAACAGGATGAATGGGAAGATGGGCAAGCTAGCCCTGATGAACAGGCCACGAATGAAGATGCGGAGGACAGTACACTACAAAAAGAAGACACATCCGTGACATTTTGGGCCGAATGAATTTTTTTCCTGTCATATTTATGACACTTCTATGATGATAATTGTGACAAAACCCGGTATCATCATAGTTGTGGTGGGCTCCTACTTCTATGACAAAAAATCATGACAGAAAATGGGCTTTTGGTCCTGGGCGGGCCGGAGACGCAGCTGCATGACATTCTTTGGCCCGTCCATGACAGAAAAAACCGTGGTAGAAGCGAGGGCGAGGAAAATTTTGGTGAGTTCCCGATTACGGTGGGAGGTCAGGGGCCGAGCGATGCGCGTTTCTCTCGTACACGTATGAGCGTGTGTGCGAGGCATTGGCTCTAACTGAACCCGAGCGAGGCATTGGGCTCTAGCTGAACCCGAGCGATCGCACTGCAGGCTACGCGTTACTGAACCCGATCGATCGATGGTTGTTAACTGAACCCGATCGAGCGATTCCTTCGCTATTGCTGCTAACTGAAGCCGATCGATGCTGCCTTTGGATGAACAGTGAGCGTTGCAGGGGGGGGATTGGATGAACAGTGAGCGGTGGGGGTGGATGAACAGGACCCTGATCGATCGAGCCGGTTGGGGCTGGATGAACATGACCCCGTGGAGGGCTGGATGAACAGGACGACCCGTGGAGGGCTGGATGAACAGTAGCCCGTGGAGGGGTGGTTGAACAGGAGCCCGTGGAGAGGGGTGGTTGAATAAGAGCCGGTGGAGTAGCGCGTGGTGGAGGCTGGATGAACAGGAGCCCGTGGATGAACATTCGCAGGTGGAGGCTGGAGGAGGTCGACGGTGGATGAACAGTAGCCCATGGAGGCTGGAGGAGGTCGACGGTGGATGAACAGTAGCCCGTGGAGGCTGGAGGAGGTCGACGGTGGAGATGAACAGTATCCCGTGGAGTCCCGTTTTGCGGTACGCCACACCCCTCCCGAAGAATAGGACCCCTGTTTTGACCGTAGCGCTCCAATACAAGTCCGTTTTGTCCGTTTTGTAGTACGCCACACCCCTCCCGATCAATAGGACCCCATTTCGACCGTAGGAGGTCCAACACAAGCCCGTTTCCTCCGTTTTGTTGTACGCCAGACCCCTCCCGCTGAACAGGATCCTGTTTTGAACGTGGCCGGTTGAACACAAGGTCGTTTCCTCCGTTCTGCAGTACGCCAGGCCTCATTTCCATCGCCTGTTCCGTCCAAGCCGGTTGGCTCCCATGTGTTCCGTTGCCTCCCGATGAACACGACGCATTCCGGTGCCTCCCCATGAACACGGCGCATTCCATTGCCTCCCCATGAACACGACGACGACACAGTTTCTCCGTTCCGACCCAGCCATGTACACGAGCCCTGGCCGTACGTATGCACGAGTAGGCATTCGAGACCCCGCCCGTATGTACGTACGTGGCCGTATTTACTTTCTTGCACCCTGGTCGTTGTATGTACGTGTACATGCTACGTGCGCGCCTCTACTACAACACGTGCGCGCCTCTACATCGACCAGTATGTACGTACATGTTCGCGACCAGAATGAAAATGCTACGTACGCTTCGACCAGGTCGGTCCCGACTGTCAGGCAATTCCTTGCGTGCGAAGATGTAGCTGGTGGGTCCCAGCAGTCAGGGGGCGAATTGTTTATTTTTGCCCGGACGCACTTCCTTGCATGCGAAGATGTAGCTGGTGGGTCCCAACAATCAGGGGGCGAATCATTTTCCCCCCGTAATATGGACGCACTTCCTTGCGTGCGAAGATGTAGCTGGTAGGTCCCAGTAGTCAGGGGGAAACGTTTTTTTCATGAAATACGATGGCCCGTCCGGTGGGTCCATGCTGTCGGGTGGAGGAATAATTATCTTGCGCATAATAAGGAGGCACTTCCTTGCGGCTGCCGTGGACCTAGCTGTCAGCCTCTCCATGTATAGTACTCTTCCGATGGAAGTTGGTCATTGACCATGTTAACCATGCTGCGCCGAGAGCACCACGGCGGTGGACGACGGCGAGGCCTAGGAAGGGGACGACGCGGAGCTGGGGAAGACGCGACAGTGGATGCCCATGCGGAGAGGAGTACGAGGGTCCACTGGTTCGACTGTGGTGTGAGGCTGTTGTCGCCGCAGAATAATAGGGGGTGTGGGTGAGTGGAGGGATGGCCTGGCCAGCGGTGGGAGTAGTAGGAGGCGGTGAGGTCTCCATGGCATCACAGCCGGCCACGGGAGGCAGGAGCATGCGGCACGACAGACGCTGCTTTGGGCGGCTGGATCAAGAAGACTAGAGGTTGAAGAAGCACTACGGCCGTTGGATGGACATCGTACGGTCACTGGAGCTAGAATCGTTCATATTGACTAAAGTTGACAAAGGCCTCCGTCCCAGTCAACTTAGTAGGCCCACAAGTCAGCCTCCCACCATGGTGGGTCCCAGCTAGCAGGGGAGTATTCATTTTTTGTGCGTAATAAGGAGGCACTTCCGGTGGGTCCGAGCTGACAACGGGGCGAACGTTTTTTTCACGAAATACGGTGACCCGTCCGGTGGGTCCCAACAGTCAGGGGGAAATGTTTTTTTTCAAGAAATACGGTGGCCCATCTGGTGGGTCCCAGCAATCAGGGGGGAAATGTTTTTTTGCGAAATACTGGTGGCCCGTCCGTTGGATCCCTGCTGTCAGGTGGAGGAATAGTTATTTTTCGCCTAATAAGGAGGCACTTCCTTGCGGGTGCCGTGGACCCAGCTGTCAGCCTCTCCATGTACAGTACTCTTCTGATGGAATTCGGTCGTTGACCACATTGACCACGCCGCATCGGGAGCACCATGGTGGTGGACGACGGCGAGTCCTAGGAAGGGGATGACGCGGAGCCGGGGAAGACGCGGTAGTGGATTCCCACGCGGAGAGGAGTACGAGGGTTCACTGGTTCGGCTGCGCTGCCGTCGCCGCAGAATAACAGGGGGTGTGGGTGAGTGGAGTGGAGGGATGGCTTGGCCAATAGTGGGAGTAGTATGGGGGTGGTGAGGCCTCCGCGGCAGCACTGCCGGCCACGGGAGGCAGGAGCAGGCGACACGACCGACGTTGCTTTGGGCGGCTAGAGCAAGAAGACTAGAGGTTGAAGAAGCACTACGGCCATTGGATGGACATCGTACGGTCACTCGAGCTAGAATCGTGCATATTTACTAAGTTGACAAAGTCCAGCATCCCCGTCAACTTAGTAGGCCCACTATACTGGGTCCCAGCTAGTAGGGGGAGTGTTAATTTTTTTGTGCGTAATAAGGAGGCACTTCCTTGCGTGCGAAGATATAGCTAGTGGGTCCAAGCTATCAGCGGCGGTAACGTTTTTGTCGCGAAATACAGAGGCCCTTTCAGTGGGTCCCAAATGTCAGGTGGAGGAATCATTATTTTGCGCGTAATAAGGAGGCATTTCCTTGCGTGTGGCCGTGGACCCAGCTGTCAGCCTCTCCACATACAGTCCACTTCAGATGCATGTCGGTCGTTGACCACGTTGACCACGCCACGCTGAGAGCACCAGGGCGGTGGACGACGGCGAGGCCTAGGAAGGGAACGACACGGAGTCAGGGAAGACTCGGCAATTGTTTCCCACGCAGAGGGGAGTACGACTTTACGAGGGTTTACTGGTTCGTCTGCCATCGCCGGAGAATAACAGCAGGTGTGGGTGAGTAGAGGGATGGCTAGGCCAGCGATGGGAGTACGGTGGGGTGGTGAGGCCTGCGCGGCAGCACATCCGGCAGCGGGGAGGAGGGAGCAGGCAGTCCCACCGGCGCTTGTTTGAGCGGCTAGAGTAGGAAGAGTAGAGATTGAAGAAGCACGATGGCCGTTGGATGGACATCCAACAGTCACTGCTTGTGCGTCAACCTTTTTTTAGGAAAGCCAAAAATCTATGGAAAACAGCATACATGCCATCTGTCATTATTTCTAATAATTTACAGCCCATTTGTAATTCTTACGGTTTTTTTGGAGCCCATATTATTTTTGTTAGCATTACAGCCCATATTGTGGCCACGGTTAAAAAATATACGAAATTTTGCATATGTCGGTGCGGTCTGAACTATTTTTAATTCCGAAATTTTGAGTCACATTCAGACTCATTTTAAAAATAAATGTATATCAATATAAAATCCAATAAATTGTCCATGCATAAAAATCGATGCAATTTAAAATCTCGAAATGAAAAAAAGATATTTGAAACTAATTGCCGGTTTGATGTGTTTTAAAAATGTACAACCCATTTCTCATTATTGATAGGCCATTTTCTCGGCCAACCGAATGAAGCTCTCCTCATCTTGAAAGATTTGCATCCCAACAGGCCTGATAAAATGACTTACTTGACAAATCACAAAAAAACTGGGCTAGCCATTTTCAGAAGGAAAAAAAACTACTGGGCTAGTCTGTGGTAAACATAAAAGAAAAGGTTGTCTAGACAGGCCAGAGTGTCCCGCACAACCCATTTGACACCCTGCTTCCGTCTCAAAAACAAATTAGATAAATGCCACTCCAATTATGGCGATTCATAAAAATGCCACTGCAATTTCCAAACTTTGAAAAATGCCACTGCAATTTTTGCAAACTTTGAAAAACGCCACTGCAGTTTGCAAACTTTAAAAAACGCCACTCAAGACTTCGAAAAATGCCACTAGAAATGGCATGAAATGGCATTTTCCAAAGTTTGGAAATTGCAGTGGCATTTCTCAGAAACACCAGATTTGGAGTGGCATTTATCAAATTAACCCAAAACAAAAATAACTGGGTGAGCTGCTGGGACCCTGGTGTCAGCCGCTTGTTGTGCAATTCTCTCGTTTATTGACTATGTTAACAATGGCATGGGACCCAGATGTCAGAAATCCACTAGGAGGAGCCATTTTTTATTGGCTTGAAATAAGGAGGCACTTGCTTGCGTACTGCCATGACCTTGGCGGGTCCCTGCTGTCATCCTCCCCACATACAATCATCTTCTGATTGTGTATGCGTCAACTTGGTAGGCCCACAAGTCAGCCTCTAAACCCGTGGAGGATAAATACAACCCGTTTAAAAAAATAACATCCCATTCCATATGTTCAAACGGAAATTTCAACATTCAGAGCAAAGTAACAGGTCTGATCCACATATAGAGTACTGAACTTCCACGTTGACAACCATCATAGCCAAGTTAACTATCTACTCCCACTAATACTCTAGTAGCCTACAAGTACTAACTTACTCTTAGCTAACTAGACGATGCCGGCCGCCATCTGCGGTACACGCTAAATGCCGGCACCGGCGTCCTGCCCCTCGCCTCGGACTTGCCAGAGGTGCGATAGGGCGTGTTGCTTGCGCGCGTTGGCCCTTTCCATGCCGGCGTGGTCCACGGAAGCTTCGGCTTCCAAGCGGGAAACTCACTTGACGAGCTGGTAGTAAAAATCGGCGTCATGAACGCGTGCGTGCCTGACAGCCTCTAGGGCTATTTGCCGGGAGCCGGCCTCCATGTAGTCGGCCCAGTTGCGGGTGCTCCGCTCGCGACTCAGAGCGTCGGTGAGCTGCTGCTCCATGTCTCGCTGGCGGCGCAAATCGGCGATACGCTGCTCCTACGCCAGGCGGTCACGCTCCAACAACTCCTGCTCCTCCGCCAGGCGGTCGCGCTCCAACAAGTCCTCAATCTCTGCATTGCCATCTAAAGACAGATAGAATGCCTCCTCCCTCCATCTGCCTTCTGGTGAAAAACCGAACACTAGTTCCGGCGGTGACCGTCTCCGGCGTCGCCTACCATGGACGGGCGGGGGAATGGCGGACGTGGCGAGCAACGTCGGGCCGGTGGGGGCTTATGAGGATATGGCGAGTTGGGTCACGGTGCAACCGGAGAAGGCTGGGAAACATTACTTATAGGTGGAAGGTAGCGCGACGGTCATCGGAATTCAATGCATAACCAGGCATGGCTTAGCGCGCCAGCTTGCCGTGGAAAACTAGAGAAGCTGAAATTGTGACTGTGTCGTCCCGTCCCGTCTGGGTCGCATGCCAGCATGGCGGTCAAACGAGTGCACTCAAATTATCTCCCTCCTTGTCAATAATTATTCCACGGAGTTAAAAAGCCAGCAACAATTAAAGCGCATCTTTTTTCGCATCAGTTAGCTGCCTTAATTACGGTCGGCTGCATGCAGGCACTCAGAATCACTCGCAGCCAGTACGCGGAACAGCATGCAACGAGTCACAACCGAGGGCATGCATGCAGCCACTTAAATCACTGGAATTAATTAGGCTTAAACTTCTGCATGCCGTTAGTTATTGCCATGCCTTGGTCTTGCTGCTTTGCTCACGAGACTAATAAACCCGGACGGAGGGAGTACCTTGGTTGGTGAGAGGTTTGAATTAAACCCTACAAACCGAAAAGGAGGTACTAGTACGTGCGTGATCTGCTATTTATTCGTGTAGGATCGAGTAGGTCGTTTCTTGAATTGAGCCCTGCAAACCGGAAAGGAGGTAGTACGTGCATGATCCACTATTTATCTGTGTAGGATCGTGTAGGTAGGATAGTGTAGCTTGTCACTTCAGAGGTAGGCATTTTTATTCAAAAAACTGCCACTTCGGATCTTGCGTCACAAATAAAACTACCAGGAGCGCATTAGTAGGCTAGCTAGTGATCGATCAGTAACTTGTAAACACTGAGCAAACATAAATAAGTAACTGTTAATGCATCTCAATGATTCACAGATCATATACAAATATGTAGCTCCAAAAGCAAAGATCAACCACTTCGGATCTTGCATCGCAACTAAAACTAACTAGTACGATTCCCATACATAAGATCAACATGTTAATGCATCTCAATGATTCACAGATCATATACAAATATGTAGCTCCAAAAGCAAAGATCTAGAAAGAACATCTGTTCTTCCTACTAACATGGATGCTTCTCTTGGCCAACATTCAGTACAGACTGAAAGACAAATTTGTTTGCGAAGTCTACAATTCCTCTTACAAACATAAGTGGTTTCACCAACAGCTGGAACCATAAGAATGAACCACACATGATGGAGGAACATCCACTGCAATATGATTTGGTCTTCTCTCGATCACACCGCGAGACTATTTTCAGAATACAAACTTTAACTTACGCAAAATGATGCCCATTGTATAATCAGACCAAAGCAATGAAGCACCTAGTGCTGGCCAATAAATAGTACAGTACTACTTTTCTGCAGTCCATGAAGTGACTATCCAATCTTTCTGTGTCTATTTTCAAATGGCACTGCATGCAATGACTATACTATTCTCTTGTGCAGTTCAACCAAAATTGCGGACACTTTGTTTGTTTGCCAAATAGCAACGGGCATACATCTCTGTCTGCACAAATATCAAGCAGCTAGTAAACATATACCACACCTTGTATTTTTGGTTTAAACATGTCTCTTCCGCTTAGCATCTGTCATGTTCTGCACTGGACAATCTGATACAGTTATGTTTTGCCCTGGACAATTTCATACTAAATTGATTTGCTAGTTTAGAGCAGAAATATAGCGCCTATTCTTCATCAGACCAAGGATATCCATGTTCACAGTGATGGAAGAGGTGAAATCGGTACGACCGAAATTTAGCATCCAATCATTGAATCCTGTCTTGCACCTCCAATGTAGGTCCACCCTGCCAATAAATTCACATGCAAACCACTAGTATTACTATCTAATGACAGTATAAAAAGAGTAGCAAGATAGTAGCAAACCATGTACCTTTGTAATGAACAACTCATAGTGCTACCAATTGGATATAAATGTTTGGAAGAAAACATGCTCCTAATGTTAAACCAGTTGGACTTTTTGTGCGGTTCCACTAAAATCGAGCATCCCTGTTTGCATAGATATTGAAAGTGTGATTACTGTAAAAACGACACTAGTTGAAGCATAGACTCACAAATATAAGCATTCCAATTTATTAATGGAAAAGGTAGCAAGACTATTTCTAACCACCTGTTTGAAGGAATAAATAAGGTAACAGCGGCTGATGTCAGAAAGGCATATATAGTTCTTTTTGAAAGAATGATCGACTCCTGATCTTTCCTCTTCTTTTAAGCATATTTTGTGTAGTTCAACTAAAATAAAATTCCATCACCGCCTTGAGAATTCAGTGACACTATACAAAAGGAAATGACTTAACATTACATCATGATGTCAGGTATAGTCGACAGGCATTAGAGACAAACATACAGACCTCCCCCGATAACATAATGAACATTAATTTTAACAAAGGTGTGACTAGCTTTACCGGGATAAATTGAGTGATCTCTACACCTCTCTATTCCTTAATATAAGACGTTTTCGCGGTTCAATTTAAAGTACCCAAACGTCTAGTATTGAGAAAAACAGGTAGTAGGTTTCTTGAGCACATATCTGGGAAAGCTTGCCACACTTTATTTATGTCCATACACTAATGCAACACCATTCGAATACTACAAATATACACTAATCTAGTGGCTAGTGCAACAGTAGAGTAGTTAGTTTATTACAGGGTAAAGTACAATGGTTTTACTGAACAGATTTCAATAAACTCTAGCACTGGAAGATTTCTATAAGAATTAACAATACAAAATGTAAAGGTAACAAGTTTCAGCATTGGTATACTAGCTGTGCATGAGCATTAAACCAAATACAAAAGTCTAAAGGTAACTAGCATTATTAACTAATGATAGTATAAAAAAATTGCAAACCATGACCTCCAAGGTAAATATCATTTCGAACTCGTGGGGACCTAAAAAATTGCTATCCCAATCTTGATAATCGATCAAACATTAAAACTTGATTGAATGAATCAAGAGAACAACCGGAGGAGGAGGTGCCCACTCTTGACCTTTCCTCTTGTCTTCATAATTTTTTGTGCAGTTTAACCAAAATAAAATGACATAAGCGCCTTGGCATTTTGGTGACACTGTACAAAAAAATTAACTTATCTCATGAAAGTGAGGTATGTAATCTATAAGCATTAACAGTGCAAAAATCTGAAGGTAGTAACAAGTTTCATCGTTGGTATACTGGTTGTGCAACAACATTAGAATGCCTTAGCTAAAAAATCTTTAATACATCCACAATCAACAGCTAACCCTGAAATAATCCAGTGACATTAAATGGCATTGCTTAAATTTAGCGGGCATTAGACTGAGAGCGACATTAGTTAAATGTGGCATCACTTTAGCAGTACCATTGCTTGAATTGACTGTTGGTGTTATACTAACAGCAAAAAAGTGGCAATAAGAGCATGGGAGGTCCATTCGGACAGTGGGCGCACCAGTACGATGTACCTCCACGAACGCAAAGTGGTGAGGGAGGTATGGTTGCCCAGAGCAACAAATATCCAGGCAGCATATGTGGATTACGACCCATTTTTGTTCTCTTTAGCCACCTTTTCACTATGTGAGGACAACAAACCGATCGACCTGGTCATTCTCTATTGCATTGTCATGCCTTTCTACCCTTCTTCAACCAAGAGACACGAGACTCGTTCCTTAGCTATTGATTTCCCCTTTTCAACCTAGATGCGGGTTTGATGCCTACTCTCTTGGACAGTACAGTCTCCCTTCCTTTCCTTATTCAACCCAGACATGGATTAGTTTGCATGAAGTAGGGTTTCCTTTAATAGTGCAAATTATGGTTTTCGTCTGCATGGCCAGCAGCGCAGAGGATAGCAAATTGGGAAGATGGTGGAGTGGAAAAACATCCACATGCAACGACGTGGCAGATGGGGCAATAGAACAAGGGTATGGTTCGAAAAGAGGTAGCATACCTGAGGGTCGGCGGGAAGTGGCTTCGCTCGTGGTCGTCGTCCTCCACACACACTACAACAGGGAGCTTGGGGACGGAGGCCATCCCACGCGGGCGCTAGGTCTGAGAGGACGACCTTGTCATCAGTGCGTGACCTCGCTCGCCGATGATGAGTGCGTCAATGCTGCATGTCCTTTTCTTCCCCGGCGCATCTGTGACCACCGGTGAGGAGGGAGAGAGCGACTGTCTTTTTTAGATCTGGAGAGAGGGTGATAGTGTGAGAAGCAAGTGGGCATCCCTTAGCAAGAAAGCGCTGAAGCTCCAGCCTATATATTTTTGATACTACTAGTATTGGAGGTGGAGTAGTGGGAGAGTAGTTTATATTTTCTCTACGTACAATACCAGTTAGTCGTGCTTCAAAACCGAACGGCACGCCATTAAAAAAATAAAGGTCGATAACTAAAGCGGCACATTGGGCCAACGCGGCCAGATCGCATTTTGCACGAGAAATTACACACCATGTTTCGTTGACATGTGGTCCCGTTCCAACATATCAGTGAGACGACGGCGAGTCCTTTTCTACTAGTATTTCTGAACGGACGTGTAGGCCGGGGCGCCTCTTCATGAACTGTGGCAAACTGGCAACCGTCCATCGACTCTTTGCCTTTCCCTCTCGATTTGGAACTGATGTCGCACGCTCTTCCTCCCCCTCCTCCATTTGCGCCTTCAGCCCTTCACCCTTCCTTCTGCCATTGTTCGATTGTCTTCTCCATGGAGGGAATAGGCCGGAAACGACCCTGTTATTCTTGCCCCGATCTGAAAGATGACATGGTGGAGGAACTCATTGATCGGTGCGACGTCATCACCTCAGCTAGCATGGCAGGTTCGTTCAAGACCATTCTCGACTCAACTAATAACATCATTACGAGGAACCAAAGAGTCAAGGAGCGGTTTGATCTCCCCTATCTTCTTCGCCATGAACCTGATGACTGGCGCGGGGACGATGGAGGACTCGCCTTGTGCAAGTTGATGCCGCTTGGTAATGATATGTATGATGTTAAGATGCCATCTCTTGAGGGTAAGGCTTGGGCAGGCGCAAATGGAGATTGGGTTGTTTACATTGGGTCCAACTGCGAGTGGGAACTTGTGAATGTGTACACTCATCACCAGGTTCCACTTCCAAAAATCTCAGTAGACTGCCCAGAGGTTGAGCACATCGGTATTGTACGCACGTTCAAATACGACCATGCTGACTGTCTTCTATGGAAGATAGCAATTTGTCGAGTTCCCAACCGCTCTTGGAATTACAAGAACTATGAAGTTGTTGCTATCTTCAACAAGCTTGTTGTCGTCCTTCGTGGTTCGACTGGATGGATATTGCTCAAAAATCAGTTTCTGTACACGGATGAGTACTGTGATGCAATTCAATACGAGGGCCTTGTGTTTGCTTCCACCACTCATGGCACTGTTTTTGCATGGGATCCTCGTAGTTTTGGTACGTTTGTCTTCCACCGTAATTATAATTGTTTCATCCACATGCATGCGGGTTAGCAAGTTTCCCTTTACTAATTAACCTTCTTATTGTGTTTCCAAGGTCCTGCGAACATTCCACCACCTATACTTGAAAATTTTTATAACCAAGGGGGAGATGACGATG
The DNA here is from genome assembly GCF_002162155.2 of Triticum dicoccoides. Taxonomy (NCBI): domain Eukaryota; kingdom Viridiplantae; phylum Streptophyta; class Magnoliopsida; order Poales; family Poaceae; genus Triticum; species Triticum dicoccoides. The sequence goes on along the minus strand of NC_041391.1, from coordinate 205,270,406 downwards.
GTGATGATCACGAGCATGAGGACGAGCAGCGCCCATATACTCTGTGGCGCCTGGCAACTAATTCCGATGGATCACCTCTTCTTGTGTGTATATAGCCCACTGATGATGTTACTACTAAGGAAGCAGGTGTAGTCTCCCATGGTCGCACTCTCCGGACCTATGCCAACACCCGTTGCATGGTATTCGGGATGGATACTAGTGTGGTAGCGCCAACACCTTCTCCCTGGTACAGAATTGATAGTCTTGGAGAAAACTCTCTCTTCCTTGGACAAAACTATCCAATGATGGTGAAAGGCAATCCAACTGCTGTTGACACAATGTTACTACCATTTATGAGAAGCAACTGTATCTATACCTCGGACATTTGGGTGGTTCCCTACCTTGGTACTGATATAGTAGGCCGCTTCAGCCTGGATGATCAGTCCTGCATTGGTCTCGAGATCGACAATGGATGGCCCTTCCCAGAGAATCACTTGTGGTTCAAAGCAAGCGTTTCCAACGCCGAGGATTGGTTGAGTTGAAGGTCATTTCATTGCTTGTTATTTGTTGTGTGATGAAAACTTTAGTATTTATAATGTATCCTCGTTGTCGATGTGGGTTGATGACCTGTTGTATGTAATAAAATGATATGCCTGTGATAAACTTACTAAATTTATGAATGGCTTTCGAGTCGCTTCTCTGAGTGAGTGGTGCGACGAGGCAAAAAAATATTTTCCAAATACATAATTGTACGTGCATTGCAACAAGTTATCGGATGAGGCCAATCAACAATAGTAGTACACTATTTGTACTAGCTTCACATGCTTCACGCGTCGGGCGGGTGTTTTTACTGTAGCCATATGTTAATGTGTTCGTTGTACGTAACCAGCACCTCGAATCCTCGATACTAGGACTATATAAGTAGTAGGAGTAGTAGGGTGGCATGGGCCAGAACAAGCATTCACGTCCAGGAGTACGACACATGCCACCAGCACGACATCCATCTGACACCATATTTCTTGGAGTCCGTGCTAGAGCAATCTCTTCAACCTCGTCGTTTCTCTAACTTCAGCCATCACGCGGCGGGCGAGGTGGGGGTTTGCCGATAGTCGGTTTCCTCAACTGCAGTCCCACTTGTAAGGCCAACTCCAATGCACGACCCCAAACGGACCTCCGTTTTGCACGAACTCCAACGATAATTTTGACTATAAAGCAAGACCAAAGAAAACAAGAACCACAAGAATACATTTTAGAAGATATCCAACTTCCATAACTGCTCCTATAAGTTGCATTAGTGCCTTCTCGATGCATTCATTGTTGATTTGCGGAGGCTCGATCTTGCGTGCTTCTTTCTTCTTCAAGTGTAAAGAAGTAGACGTTGCTTCCTGTCATCTAGTCTCATGTCTAGCCTCTATTCTAGTAGGAGTATCAACAAGTGCACTAGTCTCATCTCTAGCCTCCATGCTAGCTAAAAGTGCTAGAACATCTACTAAATTGCGCTCTATCAATATATCGATGTACTCTTCTTCCCAATACCAAAACTTGCATCCATTTCTATTACACAATAAATTTTTTAAGTTAGCACAACTAGTCTAATCTGAGAGCACAACCGAAGATTTGGTCGGGTTCTTCCTCCTTTTGCTGACATGTGGGACATCCAGCATCCAGGTCGTGTCATGCAAGAAAATAGAGTGGTAGTTGAAGCCACGTGATGTGCATATTGGGTTAAACTATAAATAGAATCTTACTACTCTTGAGTAACTCCAAAAGCGGCCACCGAAGATCTTTATTGGATTTGTTTTTCATCACCAGCACATCGAGGTGAAAGATGTGCAGGTTCAGTGGGTCCTCTTGCGTTTTCACTAACATGTGGGACCGCATATGAGCAAATAGACGATGGGCTCCGCGCGTCCGCTGGCTGGCTGAGAAGAGAGAAAGAGGAGGGCTGAGCACAGACTCCATGAAATTTGTTCTACGTACTCGATATAGGCTCGATATAGTGGGGTGGCATGGGCCATAACTAGCATTCACGTCTAGCAGTACGGCACACGCCACCCACACGAGTCCCATCCGACACCAATTTTCCTGGAGTCCGTGCTACAACCATCTCTTCTCCCTCCTGTTTTCTCAGCCATCACGTGGTGGGCGGGGTGGAGGTTTGCCGATAGTCGGTTTGCTCAACTGTGGTCCCACTTGTAAGTGAAAATGCAACACCGCACGCATTCTCCCTTGAGCAGCGTGCCGGACCAACTGTGTGGGGGTGCGACATGAACACGGCAGGATTTTCCTTTGAACTCATAACTTGTAAAATTTGGTTCTGCTCCATGGCGCGACCGATAGATAGAAAATAACGATTTTGCCTAGAGTAATGAGAATTTTGGTTCTGGCGCCGTTCATGCGTGGAGTACGTACGAAAATTATGTAGTTGATGCGAAAGGTAAGATAATTACTAGTAGTACCATATACTACTACATGGATTTGACGAAAAGATAAAAATACATACGGATCCATCAACGACATCCTCACGCCCTAGTGCGCCGGGTCACCAACCGACGTGTGAGGAGCAGCAGTGTTGGCGGCGAGCTCAACGTGCTTCTGAACAATGTCGTCCAAGGTTGCCATGTGGCCCAAGAAGGCTAGCGTCCTATCGTCCTCCTCTTGCATGTAGTAGCCCTTGTGGACGATTTGTGTATAGACGTGGGTGATTATGTCGATGGTGTCTTGCTGCACCAGGCGCTGCGCGGTGAGCACGTCCTCGAGGTGGACATTCTCCGGTGCGACAGCGGGCAGTTGCAGGGCCACCAGTGCGTCGAAGAGGTTGTCACCATAGTGGCCGTTGAGGGTGGTGGGCATCGCAGAGCCTGGGCGCATCGGCTGGAGGCATACGTCAAAGTCGTCCGTGAGCTTCTTGACGACGGTGGACTTGTCGAGGAAACTGACGAGGACCTCGTCAAACAAGGAGACAAAGCTGTCATCCAAGCGGACCCTCGCCCTGGCGGCCTCAAGCAATACCTGGAGATGTTCCTCGGTGCCGGGCCGCAGGCCGGTGTCATGGACCATCTGGCACAGCCGGCTGATGCTTGCGCTCATCGCCTTCATGGGTCTAGCTTAGCTTCTAGTCAACTGATCTTGCGATTCGAGTGATCACTCTTGCCCTTGGTTAGCGTGCGTAGGTGCGTAGGATTTCGTACTACTCCTCGGCCCTCTACTGCACCTACCTTTGGCTGTATGATAGGTGGGCCAGCCACCGCTTGGGCCCATGTGTCATTCACCCAAAGGCAATTGCAGTAAGTCAATGAAGCTGCACCCCCCTCCGTGCCGGTGCAGTATAGTCATCTCACCGGACCTCTAGTTGGGGCCAAACGAGAGAAGTTTGATGTTTACTGGTTTGTTGGTCCCCTTTGCATTTTGCGCCAAGTTTTGACCTTTTATTTAACTAATAAAATGTTAATGCATGTAAACCGAAATGTTGTTTAAGTCACCTTACGAAAACCAAATAATCCCAAAACACTTAGGCACGGTGCATTAACTCCCTCCTCGTTTCTTATTTTGTGACATATCAACCAATGAGAGATGTGGGCCATGCATGCTTTCAATGACTTGAGACTACCAAACATGACATGCAGTGTTTAGTTCATTGCATGTAATCCTATTAGTTAGCAAAAAGACATTAAGTTCTCTCGCCGATAGGAATAAAACAATACACCATGTATTTATTTACAGAGGGAGTAGTACATTTTTTGTGACATGCATTACTAGATATTGCTAGTCAAATACTAAAATCCAGATGGACGTGGTAGTACTCCTAAATCCAGACGGTGGTGCTACTAGTACTATTAGTAGTACTACCAATGTAGTAGGAGTACTAGCACTATACTACCCGTTGGTCAAATTATTACGTGCTGCTCCTCACAGTGAAGTGACAAGACCCTGCGCCAGAGATGACACCTGAGTATAGGTGTCGTGTTTCGCATACCATAGTCAGCCTCACCATCTGCAATCACTATCATCATGGCTATAGAGCTAGCTTGCTTACAACTAGCCCTTTTCGACATAATTTCTGGTGCGTAGATGCCCGTGCATTGCACAGAACACCAAGATTGGGGGTGGACGGCACCAGCAGCGGCCATCGCGCCAAATTTTTGCATGGCCTTCTAGATGTGGTTGGGAGGAGATAAGGCTGATTGTGAGAGACAATGAGTTGTTTGTAAATAGGTAACAAGTGCGGGCATATTTTTGCAAAAATGGAGAAGTTTGGTTTGTATGCGTCAAATCTAGATCCGACAGCTATTGGTGAAAGATCGGAGGCACAACATCATCACCAACTCAGGACCTGTTTGATTCGCAGGATTTTGAAAACGCAGGAATAGGACACGACAATATTACAAGTTTCAAACTGATATTACAAATGTTAGGAGTAATGCTGCACCAACGAAGAGGGAATTACTAGGAAGTTTATGTAAGAACTTTCGTTACTTAAGGTGGATGCAGCATTATCGTACAAACTAAAATCCAACACCCTGACAAGTCACTAGTGGGAAAAATAAGTTTTCGAGTCTCTGGCCACTTGATGTTTCAAAAACAAATTCAGCTTCTGCGGAGACTTTGTCATTTAGGCTTAGACGCTTGCGGTGATCACCACGCCATTCATTGTTGCGCCAGAGAATGCCAAACCTCATTACCTTGAGCACACTTGCCTCCAGAACAAAGAACCTGGCCAATTTAATCTCAGATGTGCTGCCTCGGTGGTCGATCAAATCAATTTCTGTAAGACGGAGATCAACGCATTCGATGAGATTGTTATAGTGCAGCACATTTTTCACTTTAGGGACTTTTTTTATCTGCAAAAGAAGAGAGCATATTAGAGCAGCTGGCTGTATAAGATTGTTGTGTCATCAAGAGGTACCAATATCATTTGCTCATACGATAAGGTTGGCTAGCTAGTGATATTTTTTCACTCTCTCTCTCTCTCTTTCTGTTTCCTCTCATTTAAGTAGGAGCACGTGAAGAGCTTGGGCATTTGTTGCCTTCCACTATGTGGCCGATGCCATATTTCGCAAAAGTATGCCACATAATATGCATCGATGTCAAATCAAAAGATTTTGGCACCGCTCTCGCGATGTGAGAGAGTTGGCACCGCTGTGCACACAGACCCACATATATAAACAAATCAATCATACCAACTACACCAGCCTCTCACTCTCCCAAACAAGTGTTTTTTATTGCCCCAGTCCTCTCTCTCTCCCACACAGTGTTTTTCATTGCGTGAGTTAATTTGGCACCGGAGCAAAGTAGGTGATCCATATTGGGGCACTAGGTGAGCAATGGAGGGGCATCGATGCCAAATGCATCACAAGTGAATTTGGCATGTGTTTTGGCCTACATAGCCCACTTTTGTACTCCCTCCGTCCCAAAATTCTTGTCTTAAATTTGTCTAAATACAGATGTATCTAGTTACATTTTAGTGTTAGATACATCCGTATCTAAACAAATGTAAGACAAGAATTTTGGGACGGAGGGAATACTACCTCATATTTAGGCTAAAATTTTGACCATAGATTTACCTAAGAAAATGCCAATGCATGTCACTAAAAATTACACCATTTGAAATTATGTTCAAATACGAATCCAACGATATAGTTCTTAGTGACATGCATTAACATTTTGTCAGTTAAATCTATGGTCAAATTTTGATACTACAAAATTGGAAGAGTAAACCAGGACGGAGGTAGTACTTGCTCTTAGGGTAACCATAGAGTTACTGGAGTAGTCTAAGTTACTTTCCACTATGACTAGCCTAGGCTAATATAGTAGTATAGCATAAAAACGATGCAGGTGACCACGTGAGAAAAAAAATACTAAAACCATTTCTTTCGGTGCAGTGCGTAGATGCAGTTTTGAACACTACACTTGTCATCGTAATTTGGGAAAATTACGAAAAAATTGAGCTATGTTGTGATTACCGTTTACTAATAGGAAATAAGTTTCACCTCGATGAGTAGCTTCTCCGTGCACGGAAAGCATGTAAGGAATCCAACAACTTGATTGGGGCCGATAGATGTTAGTGCCAAGATCTTCACTGTGTGCATGGACTGGGTCAAGCTTGTGGGAATCATTTTCTGGAAGACGGTCGTAAATACATCAAGAAGAAATTTAAAAATGTGAATTTCAAGAAGACGGAGAATATGATGAGTGTTGTACCTGAACGATTACAGATCCAATAAAGAGTTCAGAAAATTTGGCAGACGAGTACACCAACGCTGTCAATTTCGGTGCTTCAATGACCCTGATTTTTGTTGGACCTTCTAGATCCGATACAAGCAATCTCTCAAGGAAAGGCGCATTCTCAATGACCATAACGTGAAACAGTCGGAGTGATCTCTTCCCAATTGATGTCTTGTTGCGGGGAGAGCAAGACACATAAATCCATCGGAGATTCGTCGAGGCGATGTGGAGGCTAATGAACCCGTGGATCTGCTCAAGACGAAGGTACTTGAGTGCAGTACAGCTGCAAAGCAGGTGCTCCATAGCCTTCTTTGAGATGATAACGTCGAAGAGGTCGAGCTGCTTGAGTTCAGGGAGAAGAAGGGTGGGCACGACATTAATCTGGGGGAGATAGCAGGAGCTGAAGCTGGCACGACGCAGCGTTGGCGTGAGGCGGAGCATGGACGGCGGCAGAGAGCGACATCGTCCAGCTTCAAAGCTGAGCTCCTTGAGCTGATCTAGGGTGGGCGATAAGAACCACTCGTCGAACTTGGGTTGGACCTTGCAGTTGGTACTGAACATGCGGATGTCAAGGCGTCTGGCTAGCCCAGGGTGCATTGAAACGATCTTGGAGACTGCAGCCATGCGTTTGCAATTCCCGTCGCAGAGGCAGCCGTCGACGGTGAGGTTGAGGGGGACGTGTCGCCAGAGGGGGCGCCACCGCCGAGAGAGCAGGGCGGTCCGCACGACAGATTTGGTGGGGAGGAGGCCGATGATGACGAGCAGCATGTCATCGGGGAGGCTGCTGATGAAGTCCAGGCTCACCGGATGCGGTTTTTGCTCGAGCCTCCTCCGCTTGTTGGCTGCCTCACCGTCCATCTGAACTAGCGGCGACGCCTGTGTACATGTGGGCTGCTGTGTGTTGTGTGTTGGGTGTGCGCAAGTGCATCCTTATGTGCATGCCGCCGCGCAGTGGTGAATTGTGCGCGAGTGCGTCCTTCACGCGCAAGAAGTGTGTCCTCAATGCGCCCTCAATTTACTAGCGTGCGGGGTGCTACCCCGAGTGGTTTCAACTTTGTTTACTTCACCACGTGTCAGATGGGCCTCTAGTTTACTTATTTTCACCCACTGCCACATGGGCCAACACACGAAGATATAGAACACGAGCTGACAAGGCAGCATGTGGACTGGTTGATCGGTCAACTAAACAATATAATCAACTAAACAATATACGGAGCTATACGCTGACACAGTGAGTGTATAATCCATCGGTATAGAGAGTTCGAGTGAGAGGGGAGGCCCGTGAGAGATATCAAAGAGAGAGAGAAAGAGCTACTCCCTCCGTTCGATAATGTAGTTCCAACATTTTTTTTAAAGTCAAACTTTTGAAACTTTGACCAATTTTATAAAGAAATTACTTATATCTACAATACCAAAGATAAATGATACTCCCCCATTCCTAAATATTTGTCTTTCTAGAGATTTCAACAAGTGACTACATACGAAGCAAAATGAGTGAATCTACACTCTAAAATATGTCTATATACATCCGTATGTTGTACTCCATTTGAAATCTCTAAAAGACAAATATTTAGGAACGGAGGGAGTAGTATGAAGTAAATACATGTTGTGATGAATCTAATGATCATTCCAGATGTAAATGTTTTTCTCCACATATACCTGGTCAAACTTTTCTGAGGTTTGACTTTTCAAAACATCCATATGCTTATGGACGTGATAGAGTCCTTAACTAGAGAGAGAGAGAGAGAGAGAGAGATAAAAAGAGTGAGTGAAAAAAGTGTGTGTGTGTGTGTGTGTGTGTGTGTGTGTGTGTGTGTGTGTGTGTGTGTGTGAAAGAGACATGGACAACACACGATAAAAGTAGAGAAAAAGCGTGCGTGTCTTATGCAAACATATCACACATGCATCTTCGACAACAGAGGCAAGGTGAGGATATAGTGTGTGGTTGTTTGGAACCAAGAGAGCAAGACCCCTAGCACGTGGCCAAGAGGGGTCTGACAAACAAGGCAGAGAGGTCGAGAGAGACATATGGAGAAAATGCAGACATGGGGAGGAGAGAGTGTATGTTTGTCACAGAGAGATCCTCTGGAGAACGTGATGGGACTGCATGGGTGGGAGATCGAGTGACAAGGTGTGTGCGCGATAGAAGATGCCCCGAGAGATATCAAGATAGAAGTATGGATGGAAGGAGACAATACGTGTGTTCTTGATGGCTAGTAAGAGATAAGCATACTTAGGAGGGGGGAGTGCTTGCGCCTATGATGGAGTGAGGGATTGTGGTACTTAGGGGGGTGCGTGTCACATGGAGAGAGAACAAGGGTAGAGAGTGTTGGATGGGTCTATATGTATAGCGCGAGCGAGACATGTGTATGTGTGAACCAGGGAGATATAAGGTTAGTTTGGCTTGCATCCTGAGCATCTTTTGCCTGGCCCGGGGTTGTGGCTGGATTTCATGCACGCTTGTTTGGTTGCTACCCTATGAAAAAGAAAGCCCGCCTGGCCTGGATTCCCTTGCACTTTAATTAGCCTGGCTGGACTCCACACACTGCAAGTAGCCTGGCCTAGGCGACCGATTTTGAACGCCTGGCCGTGCCTGGTCCTGCAGCCACGAGGCTAACAGCAACCTGGATGGATATTAGCATTAAATAATTGTTGCATGGATTGATTGATGGGACATTGATGCTTTGCCTGGCCTAGGCATGAACCAAACGCTTCAGCACCAGACAAGCTTGGCCAGGCAGAAATATTTTACATCTCACGTCCACACCAGGCAAACTGTTCATCAAGGCATGAGGGTCAGGTCACGAACCAAACTGACGAATAAAGTTTGAGAGAGATTGAGGAGCCCCGATAAGGCTGAGTGGTGCGTCAGATAGCTGAGAGGGGGAAAGTGATATTCCATCCGCTCGATAATGCAGTGCATGTAAAATTTTTAGATGTCAAACTTTGATCAGGTTTACGCAAATGTTATATATCTACAATACCAAAGATACATCATACAAAACTACATCTCATGGTGAATCTAATGGTATATGTTTGCTGTGTTGGGGAACGTAGCAGAAATTCAAAAAATTTCCTACGTAACACCAAGATCTATCTATGGAGAGACCAGCAACGAGTAGAAGGAGAGTGCATCTACATACCCTTGTAGATCGCTAAGCGGAAGCATTCAAGTGAACGGGGTTGATGGAGTCGTACTCGTCGTGATTCAAATCACCGATGATCAAGTGCCGAACGGACGGCACCTCCGCGTTCAACACACGTACAGCCCGGTGACGTCTCCCACGCCTTGATCCAGCAAGGAGAGAGGGAGAGGTTGAGGAAGACTCCATCCAACAGCAGCACAACGGCGTGGTGGTGGTGGAGGAGCGTGGCAATCCCGCAGGGCTTCGCCAAGCACCATGGGAGAAGAGGAGGAGAACTTGGGAGAGAGGGAGGGGCTGCACCAAAGGCATAAGGTATGTTTGGGAGGCCCTCCTACCCCACTATATATAGGGATCCCAAGGGGGGGGGTGCGCCAGCCCCTAGGAGATCCAATCTCCAAGGGGGCGGCGGCCAGGGGAGGAGTCCTCCCCCCCAAGGCACCTAGGAGGTGCCTTCCCCTGCTGGGACTCTTCCTTTAGGGTTTCCCCAGGCGCATGGGCCTCTTGGGGCTGGTGCCCTTGGCCCATGTAGGCCAAGGCGCACCCCCTACAGCCCATGTGCCCCCCCGGGGCAGGTGGCCCCACCCGGTGGGCCCCCGGGACCCTTCCGGTGGTCCCGGTACAATACCGATGACCCCGAAACTTGTCCCGATGGCCGAAACAGGACTTCCTATATATAAATCTTTACCTCCGGACCATTCCGGAACTCCTCGTGACGTCCGGGATCTCATACGGGACTCCGAACAACATTCGGTAACCACATACAAGCTTCCTTTATAACCCTAGCGTTATCGAACCTTAAGTGTGTAGACCCTACGGGTTCGGGAGACATGCAGACATGACCGAGACGTTCTCCAGTCAATAACCAACAGCGGGATCTGGATACCCATGTTGGCTCCCACATGTTCCACGATGATCTCATCGGATGAACCACGATGTCAAGGACTCAATCGATCCCGTATTCAATTCCCTTTGTCTAGCGGTATTTTACTTGCCCGAGATTCGATCGTCGGTATACCGATACCTTGTTCAATCTTGTTACCGGCAAGTCACTTTACTCGTTCCGTAACACATCATCCCGTGATCAACTCCTTGGTCACATTGCGCATATGATGATGTCCTACCGAGTGGGCCCAGAGATACCTCTCCGTTTACACAGAGTGACAAATCCCAGTCTCGATCCGCATAAAACAATAGATACTTTCGGAGATACCTGTAGTGCACCTTTATAGTCACCCAGTTACGTTGTGACGTTTGATACACCCAAAGCACTCCTACGGTATCCAGGAGTTACACGATCTCATGGTCAAAGGAAGAGATACTTGACATTGGCAAAGCTCTAGCAAATGAACTACACGATCTTTTGTGCTAGTCTTAGGATTGGGTCTTGTCCATCACATCATTCTCCTAATGATGTGATCCCGTTATCAACGACATCCAATGTCCATAGCCAGGAAACCATGACTATCTGTTGATAACAACGAGCTAGTCAACTAGAGGCTCACTAGGGACATATTGTGGTCTATGTAGTCACACGTGTATTATGATTTCCGGATAATACATTTATAGCATGAATAAAAGACAATTATCATGAACAAGGAAATATAATAATAATACTTTTATTATTGCCTCTAGGGCATATTTCCAACAGTCTCCCACTTGCACTAGAGTCAATAATCTAGTTCACATCGCCATGTGATTAACACTCACAGGTCACATCGCCATGTGACTAATACCCAAGAGTTTACTAGAGTCAGTAGTCTAGTTCACATCACTATGTGATTAACACTCAATGAGTTTTATGTATGATCATGTTGCTTGTGAGAGAGGTTTTAGTCAACGGGTCTGAACCTTTCAGATCCGTGTGTGCTTTACAAATCTCTATGTCATCTCCTAGATGCAGCTACCACGCTCTATTTGGAGCTATTCCAAACAACTGTTCTACTTGGAGCTATTCTAAATTATTGCTCCATTATATGTATCCGGTCTCTCTACTCAGAGCTATCCGGATAGGTGTTAAGCTTGCATCGTCGTAAACCTTTATGACGAACTCTTTTACCACCTCCATAATCGAGAAAATTCCTTAGTCCACTAGTTACTAAGGATAACTTTGACCGCTGTCCTGTGAGCCATTCTTGGATCACTCTTGTACCCCTTGACTGACTCATGGCAAGGCACACTTCAGGTGCGGTACACAGCATAGCATACTGAAGAGCCTACGTCTTAAGCATAGGGGACGACCTTCATCCTTTCTCTCTATTCTGCCGTGGTCGAGCTTTAAGTCTTAACTTCGTACCTTACAACTCAGGCAAGAACTCCTTCTTTGACTGGTCCATCTTGAACACCTTCAAGATCATGTCAAGGTATGTGCTCATTTGAAAGTATTATTAAGCATTTTGATCTATCCTTATAGATCTTGATGCTCAATGTTCAAGTAGATTAATCCAGGCTTTCTATTGAAAGACACTTTCAAAATAACCTTATATGCTTTCCAGAAATTCTACGTCATTTCTGATCAACAATATGTCAACAACATATACTCATCAGAAATTCTATAGTGCTCCCACTCACTTCTTTGGAAATACAAGTTTGTCATAAACTTTGTACAAACCGAAAATCTTTGATCATCATCAAAGCATACATTCCAACTCCGAGATGCTCACTCCAGTCCTTAAAAGGATCCCTGGAGCTAGCATACCTTTTAGCATCCTTAGGATCGACAAAACTTTTCTTATTGTATTGCATACAACCTTTCCTTATGAAAACTAGTAAGGAAACTTGTCTTGACATCCATCTGCCAGATTTCATAAATGCAGCTAATGCTAACATGATTCCGACGGACTTTAAGCATCGCTACGAGTGAGAAAATCTCATCGTAGTCAACTCCTTGAACTTGTCGGAAAACACTTTGCCACAAGTCGAGCTTCATAGATGGTGACATTACCATCCACGTCCGTCTTCTTCTTAAAAGATCCATTTATCTCAATGGATTGCCGATCATCGGGCAAGTCCATCAAAGTCCATGCTTTGTTCTGATATATGGATACTATCTCGGATTTCATGGCTTCTAACCATTTGTCGGAATTCGGGCCCACCATCGCTTCTCCATAGCTCGTAGGTTCATTGTTGTCTAGCAACATGACCTTCAAGACAGGATCACCTTACCACTCCGAAGTAGTACGTGTCCTTGTCGTCCTACGAGGTTTGGTAGTGACTTGATCCGAAGTTTCATGATCAATATCATAAGCTTCCACTTCAATTGGTGTAGGTGCCACAGGAACAACTTCCTGTGCCCTGCCACACACTAGTTGAAGAGACGGTTCAATAACCTCATCAAGTCTCCACCATCCTCCCACTCAACTCTTTCGAGAGAAACCTTTCCTCAAGAAAGGACCCGATTCAAGAAACAATTCATATTGCTTTCGGATCTGAATTAGGAGGTATACCCAACTGTTTTGGGTGTCCTATGAAGATGTATTTCGTCCGCTTTGGGTTCGAGCTTATCAAGCTGAAACTTTTTCACATAAGCATCGCAGCCCCAAACCTTTAAGAAACGACAACTTAGGTTTCTCTAAACCATAATTCATATGGTGTCATCTCAACGGAATTACGTGGTGCCCTATTTAAAGTGAATGTGGTTGTCTCTAATGCCTAACCCATGAACAATAGTGGTAATTCGATAAAAGACATCATGGTACGCACCATATCCAATAGGGTGCAACTATGATGTTCGGACACACCATCACACTATGGTGTTCCAGGCAGTATTAATTGCGAAACAATTTCCACAATGTCTTAATTGTGTGCCAAAACTCGTAACTCAGATACTCATCTCTATGATCATATCATAGACATTTTATCCTCTTGTCACAATGATCTTCTACTTCACTCTGAAATTACTTGAACCATTCAATAATTCAGACTTGTGTTTCATCAAGTAGATATTCTCAACATCTACTCGAATCATCTGTGAAGTAAGAACATAACGATATTCACTGCATGCCTCAGCACTCATTGGACTGCACACATCAAAATGTGTTACTTCCAACAAATTGCTATCTTGTTCCATTTTACTGAAACGAGGCTTTCAGTCATCTCGCCCATGTGGTATAATTTGCATGTCTCAAGTGATTCAAAATCAAGTGAGTTCAAACGGTCCATTTGCATGGAGTTTCTTCATGCATATACACCAATAGACATGGTTCGCATGTCTCAAACTTTTCTAAAACGAGTGAGTCCAAAGATCCATCAACATGGAGCTTCTTCATGCGTTTTATACCATTATGACTTACATGGCAGTGCCACAAGTAAGTGGTACTATCATTACTATCTTATATCTTTTGGCATGAAAATGTGTATCACTACGATCGAGATTCAATAAACCATTCAGGTTTAATACTAATCTTGATGGTAGAGGGAGCGTGCGATGCTTGATCACATCTAGCATGGAAAAAAAACTTCCAACACATATCGTCAGCTCACCTTTAGCTAGTCTCCGTTTATTCCGTAGCTTTTATTTCGAGTTGCTAACACTTAGCAACCGAACCGGTATCTAATACCCTGGTGCTACTAGGAGTACTAGTAAAGTACACATTAACATAATGTATATCCAATATACTTCTATCGACCTTGCCAGCCTTCTCATCTACCAAGTATCTAGGGTAATTCCACTCCAGTGGCTGTTCCCTTATTACAGAAGCACTTAGTCTCGGGTTTGGGTTCAACCTTGGGTTTCTTCACTAGAGCAGCAGCTGATTTGCCGTTTCATGAAGTATCCCTTCTTGCCCTTGCCCTTCTTGAAACTAGTGGTTTCATCAACCATCAACAATTGATGCTCCTTCTTGATTTCTACTTTCGCGGTGTCAAACATCACGAATACCTCAAGGATCATCATATCTATCCCTGATATGTTATAGTTCATCACGAAGCTCTAGCAGCTTGGTGGCAATGACTTTGGAGAAACATCACTATCTCATCTGGAAGATCAACTCCCACTCGATTCAAGTGATTGTTGCACTCAGACAATCTGAGCACAAGCTCAACGATTGAGCTTTTCTCCTTAGTTTGCAGGCTAAGAAAATCGTCGGAGGTCTTATACCTCTTGACATGGGCACGAGCCTGAAATCCCAATTTCAGCCCTCAAAACATCTCATATGTTCCGTGACGTTTCGAAAACGTCTTTAGTGCCTCAACTCTAAACCGTTTAACTGAACTATCACGTAGTTATCAAAACGTGTATGTTCGATGTTCGAAACATCCACAAACGACATTTGGGGTTCAGCACACTGAGCAGTGCATTAAGGACATAAGCTTTCTACTGTCTGCATAATTGCTACTATCAACTTTCAACTATATTTTCTCTAGGAACATATCTAAAACAGTAGAACTAAAGCGCGAGCTACGACATAATTTGCAAAAGGTCTTTTGACTATGTTCAAGATAATTAAGTTCATCTTATGAACTCCCACTTAGATAGACATCCCTCTGGTCATCTAAGTGATCACATGATCCGAGTCAACTAGGCCGTGTCCGATCATCACGTGAGACGGACTAGTTATCATCGGTGAACATCTTCATGTTGATCGTATCTACTATACGACTCATGCTCGACCTTTTAGTCTCCGTGTTCCGAGGCCATGTCTGCACATGCTAGGCTCGTCAAGTTAACCCTAAGTGTTTTCGCTGTGTAAAACTGTCTTACACCCATTGTATGTGAACGTAAGAATCCATCACACCCGATCATCACGTGGTGCTTAGAAGCGATGAACTGTAGCAATGGTGCACAGTTAGGGGAGAACACTTCTTGAAATTGTTGTAAGGGATCATCTTATTTACTACCGTCGTCCTAAGTAAACAAGATGCATAAACATGATAAACATCACATGCAATCAAATAGTGACATGATATGGCCAATATCATTTTGCTCCTTTTGATCTTCATCTTCGGGGCTCCATGATCATCATCGTCACCGGCATGACACCATGATCTCCATCATCATGATCTCCATCATCGTGTCTTCATGAAGTTGTCACGCCAACGACTACTTCTACTTCTATGGCTAACGCGTTTAGCAATAAAGTAAAGTAAGTTACATGGCGTTCTTCAATGACACGCAGGTCATACAAAAAATAAAGACAACTCCTATGGCTCCTGCCGGTTGTCATACTCATCGACATGCAAGTCGTGAATCCTATTACAAGAACATGATCAATCTCATACATCACATATCATTCATCACATTCTTCTTGGCCATATCACATCACATAGCATACCCTGCAAAAACAAGTTAGACGTCCTCTAATTGTTGTTGCATGTTTTACGTGGCTGTTATGGGTTTCTAGCAAGAACGTTTCTTACCTACGCAAGACCACAACGTGATATGCCAATTGCTATTTACCCTTCATAAGGACCCTTTTCATCGAATCCGTTCCGACTAAAGTGGGAGAGACTGGCACCCGCTAGCCACCTTATGCACCAAGTGCATGTCAATCGGTGGAACCTGTCTCACGTAAGAGTACGTGTAAGGTCGGTCCGGGCCGCTTCATCCCACAATACCGTCGAAACAAGATTGGACTAGTAACGGTAAGCATATTGAACAACATCAACGCCCACAACTACTTTGTGTTCTACTCGTGCAAAGAATCTACGCAATAGACCTAGCTCATGATGCCACTGTTGGGGAACGTAGCAGAAATTCAAAAATTTTCCTACGTAACACCAAGATCTATCTATGGAGAGACCAGCAACGAGTAGAA
Organism: Triticum dicoccoides; assembly: GCF_002162155.2. Lineage (NCBI taxonomy): Eukaryota > Viridiplantae > Streptophyta > Magnoliopsida > Poales > Poaceae > Triticum > Triticum dicoccoides. Next base: position 205,254,304 of record NC_041391.1, on the reverse strand, counting down.
GGAGAGTGCATCTACATACCCTTGTAGATCACTAAGCGGAAGCGTTCAAGTGAACGGGGTTGATGGAGTCGTACTCGTCGTGATTCAAATCACCGATGATCAAGTGCCGAACGGACGGCACCTCCGCGTTCAACACACGTACAGCCCGGTGACGTCTCCCACGCCTTGATCCAGCAAGGAGAGAGGGAGAGGTTGAGGAAGACTCCATCCAACAGCAGCACAACGGCGTGGTGGTGGTGGAGGAGCGTGGCAATCCCGCAGGGCTTCGCCAAGCACCATGGGAGAAGAGGAGGAGAACTTGGGAGAGAGGGAGGGGCTGCACCAAAGGCATAAGGTATGTTTGGGAGGCCCTCCTACCCCACTATATATAGGGATCCCAAGGGGGGGGGGTGCGCCAGCCCCTAGGAGATCCAATCTCCAAGGGGGCGGCGGCCAGGGGAGGAGTCCTCCCCCCCAAGGCACCTAGGAGGTGCCTTCCCCTGCTGGGACTCTTCCTTTAGGGTTTCCCCAGGCGCATGGGCCTCTTGGGGCTGGTTTCCTTGGCCTATGTAGGCCAAGGCGCACCCCCTACAGCCCATGTGGCCCCCCGGGGCAGGTGGCCCCACCCGGTGGGCCCCCGGGACCCTTCCGGTGGTCCTGGTACAGTACCGATGACCCCGAAACTTGTCCCGATGGCCGAAATAGGACTTCCTATATATAAATCTTTACCTCCGGACCATTCCGGAACTCCTCCTGACGTCCGGGATCTCATCCGGGACTCCGAACAACATTCGGTAACCACATACAAGCTTCCTTTATAACCCTAGCGTCATCGAACCTTAAGTGTGTAGACCCTACGGGTTCGGGAGACATGCAGACATGACGTTCTCAGTCAATAACCAACAGCGGGATCTGGATACCCATGTTGGCTCCCACATGTTCCACGATGATCTCATCGGATGAACCACGATGTCAAGGACTCAATCGATCCCGTATTCAATTCCCTTTGTCTAGCGGTATTTTACTTGCCCGAGATTCGATCGTCGGTATACCGATACCTTGTTCAATCTCGTTACCGGCAAGTCACTTTACTCGTTCCGTAACACATCATCCCGTGATCAACTCCTTGGTCACATTGCGCATATGATGATGTCCTACCGAGTGGGCCCAGAGATACCTCTCCGTTTACACAGAGTGACAAATCCCAGTCTCGATCCGCATAAAACAATAGATACTTTCGGAGATACCTGTAGTGCACCTTTATAGTCACCCAGTTACGTTGTGACGTTTGATACACCCAAAGCACTCCTACGGTATCCAGGAGTTACACGATCTCATGGTCAAAGGAAGAGATACTTGACATTGGCAAAGCTCTAGCAAATGAACTACACAATCTTTTGTGCTAGTCTTAGGATTGGGTCTTGTCCATCACATCATTCTCCTAATGATGTGATCCCGTTATCAACGACATCCAATGTCCATAGCCAGGAAACCATGACTATCTGTTGATCACAACGAGCTAGTCAACTAGAGGCTCACTAGGGACATATTGTGGTCTATGTATTCACACGTGTATTATGATTTCCGGATAATACAGTTATAGCATGAATAAAAGACAATTATCATGAACAAGGAAATATAATAATAATACTTTTATTATTGCCTCTAGGGCATATTTCCAACATGCTGTTCTAGATGTAATTGTTTTTCTCCATGTACATGGTAAAACTTTGTGATGTTTGACTTTTCAATAAATCTATATGCTATGGACCGAGGAGAGTGCCTAAGTCGAGACAGATCAAGTGCGTGTGAAGGAGAATGAGTAAGTGTGCAAAAAGAGTATGTGTGTGAAAGAGAAAGTGACAACAAACGATAAATTAGAGAGAGAGTGTGTGTTTTTTCGTTTCTTATGCGAACATATCACGCATGCATCTCTGAGATAGAAAATCGAGGCGAGGAGATACACGAAGATAGCTAGTGCGTGATTGTTTGCAACAGAGAGAGACACCCCTGTAGCACATGTCCAATAGAGGTCTGGCCAACAAGGAACAAAGGTCGAGAGGGACACATGGAGGACATGGATGCATGGGGAGGGAGAGAGGGTGTGTTTGTGATAGAGAGATCCCGTCGAGATTGTGAGGGGACTATATGGGTGGGAGATCGAGGGAGGTGCGTGCGCGATAGAAAGATGCCCCGAGAGAAATCGAGATAGACCATGCACATGTTTGTGATGGAGACTAAGATTAGCTAGTCATATACATATAGGGGGGACTGCGTGTGCCTACAATTGAGTGAGAGACCATCATACTTGGCTAGCTAGGCATGAGATTGTGTGTGTGCGTGTGAGATGGAGAGAGAATGAGTGAGATATATAGAGTTTTAGATGGGCCTATTGAGTGCGAGTGAGATATGCATGTGTATGTGTGACCTAGGTGGATGGAGAGTTTGAGAGAGGGGGGAAGAGCTCCGAGACGACAGAGTGGTGCGTGAGAGAGTTACGGGCAACGAGCCAAGGAATTTGTGTGCGTACGATGAGTGTGATGGGGTCATGTACCTAGGGTAGGGTCACAGACCTGATCTAAGTACCCTGCCCAAGGACACCCTTAGAAGAGGTCACCTTCTAGTCGACCAACGAGGGACTCACTCGACTGACTTGAAGGACTCGACCACGAAGACTCACTCGACTACCAGGAGGTCAAAAGGCACTCTGCACTGCAACGGCCTGTAGTTAAGTAGACTTTATGATAGTTAAGACACTTTATGTGGGACGTTACCAGTAACGCCCCGGACTAAACACACCTTAAACCCTTCATTACGTGGGCTGGCTGGGGTCCTGGCGCACTCTATATAAGCCACCCCCCTCCACAGGCAGAAGGGTTCGGCATCCTGTAATTCATATACACATAATCCACTCGACCGCCTCCGGGCTCCGAGACGTAGGGCTTTTACTTCCTCCGAGAAGGGCCTGAACTCGTACATCTCTTGTGTTTACAACCTCTCCATAGCTAGGACCTTGCCTCTCCATACCTACCCCCACTCTACTGTCAGACTTAGAACATGACAGTTGGCGCCCACCGTGGGGCAGGTGTTTTAGCGATTTTGTGGAGAAGTTGCGGTTCTTCTGAGTACTTTCATCATGATGACTGCTGGAGTTTTGGTTGAGGGTCGAGAGATCTGTCTCGGTGCTCTCACCTTCGTCGCCGACGACTCCGCCTGGCTCCAGGAGGCTCCACTCGACGTCGATGCGCTCCCCATCCGCGGTGCGACGCATTTTCGCGCATGTGTCCGCGGCGTTCTGCTGCGGCAACCATCGACTCCATATCGGTCGACTCCCCCATCGACCACCCTCCCGGTCTCCCGCCAGCGCAAGCGCTCGGGCCAGTCGGGGCTTCAGCGGTGGGTGAGACACGCGGTGGCTCGCCAGACGGCCACCACCCAAGTTGCGGCAATCGAGCCCGACGAATCTCTCTACGGCCTGTTCGATCTGTCGACTGGCTCCGTAGAGACTGCATCCGAGTGCGATAGCAGTGATCCAGCGGCGGAAATCCTGATGGTCGACGGGCCCCGCAGTCCCCCTGGCTTCGCCCGTGATGGTGGGGCAGGCGACGGAGGCGACCCCGCACGAGACCACGAAGAGTACCAGCCCGAGCCACTCGACTCTCTGCAAAGAGAGGAACTTCGCCGCAGGAACGTGGATGTCCTGCGTACTCCCATCGCAGGAGAAACCCCCGAGGCTCGCGCCTTGGAGGAGGCTCGTTTAGCCAATTTGGCCGAACACACTCGACTGGAGAATCTTCAGCGAGCACTCGACGAGCGCGCGCGGCAACGAGTTCCCGACACCAGTCGACGTCAACTCTTCCCGCCGACTCAGGTATATCGAACCCCAATCCAGAATTTAGCAGCTGCGACCCGTATAGCAGAGTCCATCCAGCCCTCTCAGTCGGAAGCTGGCAGAGGCTTGATGCAGATCAGGGATCTGCTCCGGGCAGCAGGAGATCAGAATTCGGCCGTGTCGCAGTCGCGCAACAGAATTCACAGTCGATCCGTCGCTGCGAATACGGTTCAGTCGGCTCACAGCCCCAGATCGCCTCCGCGGCGTGAAGGGTGCGAGAATCGGCGAGACCAATATGGTGACCGACTCGATCGAGATGATAGGCGTCGAGTGCCCAATTCCCCTCCGAGGGGTGGGTCTTACGCTCCTCGGCAGCAAGATGACAGACGCCAGCTCAGTGCGGGGCGAAGAGTTCCAGTCGACCCCAGAGAACCAGGCTTTGACGTGCGATCCATTATCGTGCAAGGCTTAGTCGACCGGAACAGAGCCCATCGAGGTGGACTCGACTGAGATGCGCCCACAAGCAGTCGAGTGCATGTTTCTGGTCCTGAATGTTTCAGCAGAGCTATCAGAGCCGCAGTTATCCCTCCCAATTTCAGGTTGGCAACAGGAGTCAGCAAGTTCACTGGTGAGTCTAAGCCTGAAACTTGGCTTGAAGACTACCGAGTGGCGGTTCAGATTGGTGGTGGGAATGACGAGGTGGCCATGAAGCATTTGCCCCTCATGCTGGAAGGTTCTGCCAGGGCATGGTTGACTCAATTACCTCCTAGCAGCATTTACACTTGGGAAGATCTATCCCGAGTGTTCATCAGAACGTTTGAAGGAACTTGCAAGCGACCGACTGGATTGACGGAGCTGCAAGTCTGCGTGCAGAAAAACAATGAGACTCTCAGGGAGTATATTCAGAGATGGATCACTTTGCACCATACTGTGGAGAATGTGTCTGATCATCAGGCAGTCTGCGCCTTTAAGGATGGTGTCAAGAATAGAGAATTGAGTTTGAAATTTGGTCGAACCGGTGACATGACCTTGAGTCGGATGATGGAGATTGCTACCAAGTACGCCAACGGCGAAGAAGAAGACCGACTCCGAAGCGGCAAGCACAAGCCGAGTCAGTCGGAAAAGGGAAACACCAGTCGGAAACAGAAGCGGAAGGATGAACCGGCAGCTCCTGGAGAGGCTCTGGCCGTGACTCAGGGAAAGTTTAAAGGGAAACCAAAAGGATCCTGGAACCCTAAGAAGGTAAAGGATAAGGAAGGGAACGACGTGATGGATATGCCGTGTCACATCCACACGAAGAAAGACGAAGAGGGGAATATCATCTACCCGAAGCATACCACTCGCCAATGTCGACTTCTGGTCCAGCAGTTTCAGGGAAAACAGTCTAAGGACAAGGAGAAGGAGTCGGACAAGGCCGCAGACAAGGAGGACAGTGAGGAAGGATATCCACATATCAACTCCACTCTGATGATCTTTGCAGATGTGGAAAGCAAGAGTCGATTGAAAGTCATTAACCGAGAGGTGAACATGGTCGCCCCAGCAAAAGCAAATTATCTGAGATGGTCCCAAACACCCATCACATTCGACCAATCTGATCACCCGACTCATATTGCCACCCCTGGGAGGCAAGCTTTGGTGGTCGATCCAGTTGTCGAAGGCACTCGACTGACAAAAGTGCTGATGGACGGTGGTAGTGGGCTGAATTTGTTGTATGCAGACACGCTGAAAGGAATGGGCATTCCGATGTCCCGACTGAGCACCAGTGACATGAGCTTTCATGGAGTTATACCAGGGAAGAAAGCCGAGTCACTCGGCCAAATAGCTCTAGACGTGGTGTTTGGTGATTCGAAACATTTTCGCAAAGAGAAGTTGACGTTTGAGGTCGTGGATTTTCAGAGTGCATATCATGCCATTTTGGGGAGACCAGCTTATGCACGGTTCATGGCTCGACCATGTTACGTGTACCTCAAATTGAAGATGCCCGGCCCCAAAGGAGTGATCACTGTCACTGGTGATCGGAAAAAGGCAGAAGAGTGCTTTCAGAAGGGCTCAAAGATTGCCGATTCCCAGGTGACAACGGTCGAGTTCGAAGAATACAAGCAAAACGCAGATCCGAGTGATTTGCTGCGATCCAAGAAACCCGCCACAGAATCTGCATTTCAGTCGTCCGGTGAGACAAAGCCTGTTCACATTCACCCGACCGACCCCGATGCAGTTCCGACCCACATCTCCACAACACTCGACCCGAAATAGGAAGAAACGCTCATCCAGTTCCTCCGTGAGAACTGGGACATTTTTGCATGGAAGCCCGCTGACATGCCAGGTGTTCCCAGGGGACTGGCTGAGCATCGCTTAAGAGTCGAGTCATCTGCAAAACCAGTCAAAGAGCATCTTCGGCGGTCCGCCGTCCAGAAGAGAAAAGCCATTGGTGAGGAAGTGGCTCGACTGTTGGCGGCAGGATTTATCCAAGAGATATACCACTCCGAGTGGCTCGCTAATGTTGTCATGGTTCCTAAGAAGGACAAATCGCTCCGAGTGTGCATTGATTTCAAGCACATCAACCGGGCCTGCCCGAAAGATCATTTTCCTCTCCCTCGCATAGATCAAATTGTTGACTCGACCGCGGGATGCGAGAGACTGTCTTTTCTAGACGCCTACTCCGGGTACCACCAGATCCGTCTGTACGGACCCGACGAGGTAAAAACAGCTTTCATCACTCCACTCGGGTGCTTCTGCTATATCACCATGCCATTCGGCCTCAAGAATGCCGGAGCCACATTTATGCGAATGATTCAGAAGTGTCTTCTCACTCAAATCAGTCGGAATGTGGAAGCATATATGGATGATATCGTCGTCAAGTCACGAAAAGGTTCCGACCTACTCGCTGACCTCGCCGAAACATTTGCCAACCTCAGAAGGTATGATATCAAGCTCAATCCATCAAAGTGCACATTTGGAGTTCCTGGTGGCAAGTTACTCGGTTTTCTCGTTTCCGAGCGAGGAATCGACGCTAATCCAGAGAAGATCGACACTATTCTCCGAATGAAACGCCCTGTGCGAGTGCACGATGTCCAGAAGCTTACTGGATGCTTGGCCGCATTAAGTCGATTCATCTCATGACTCGGTGAAAAGGCATTGCCTCTTTACCGACTGATGAAGAAGGCAGACAAGTTCGAGTGGACTCCAGAAGCTGATACAACATTTGCCGAGCTAAAAGCTCTGCTCTCCACCCAGCCGGTGCTTGCTTCTCCAATCAGCAAAGAGCCTCTGCTGCTCTATATCGCAGCCACAGGACAAGTCGTCAGTACTGTGCTTACGGTCGAGCGGGAAGAAGAAGGAAAAGCTCTCAAAGTTCAGCGCCCAGTGTATTATTTGTCTGAAGTCTTGACTCCATCCAAGCAGAGATATCCTCATTATCAGAAGCTTGTGTATGGAATATACATGACCACAAAGAAGGTTGCTCATTATTTCTCTGATCATTCCATCACAGTCGTCAGCGACGCTCCACTATCAGAGATTTTGCACAACAGAGATGCAACTGGTCGAGTGGCTAAATGGGCGATTGAACTTCTTCCCCTTGATATCAAGTTTGAGGCAAAGAAAGCCATTAAGTCCCAGGCAATAGCAGATTTCCTCGCCGAGTGGATTGAACAGCAGCAGCCGACTGAAGTTCACTCGGAGCATTGGACCATGTTCTTTGATGGCTCTAAGATGTTGAATGGTTCCGGTGCTGGGGTTGTCCTGGTTTCCCCCAGAGGAGATAAGCTCAGATATGTGCTCTAGATTCACTTTGATTCCTCCAACAATGAGGCAGAATATGAGGCCCTCTTATACGGATTGCGCATGGCCATTTCACTCGGCGTCCGTCGCCTGATGGTCTATGGCGACTCGGATTTAGTGGTCAACCAAGTGATGAAGGAGTGGGACGTGAGAAGCCCAGCCATGACTGGATACTGCAGTGCAGTGAGGAAGCTGGAAAAGAAGTTCGAGGGGTTGGAGCTCCATCGTATACCCCGACTGAAAAATCAAGCAGCTGATGATCTAGCAAAGATAGGTTCCAAGAGAGAAGCCATTCCGAGTGGTGTGTTCTTGGAGCATATACACACTCCGTCGGTCAAAGAAGATCCTTTCACCAAAGAAGCTCCACAGCCCAAGAGTGCCACAGATCCGACTGAGGTTGAAGTCCCAGCAGTGGTCGACTTGGTCATGGAGGTCTTGGTGGTCATTCCCGACTGGACAGTTCCATATATCGCGTATATCCTGAGAAAAGAGCTCCCGGAGGATGAGGAAGAGGCTCGACAGATCGTCCGTCGATCTAAGGCCTTTACCGTAATCAAAGGACAATTATACAGAGAAAGCGCGACTGGAGTTGGTCAGAAGTGCATAACACCAGAAGAAGGTCGAATCATCCTCAATGATATCCACTCGGGAACCTGTGGTCATCATGCGTCCTCTCGGACCATCGTGGCCAAAGCCTACCGAGCCGGATTTTACTGGCCAAAGGTGAATGAGATGGCAAAGGAAATAGTGGATAAGTGCGAGGATGTCAGTTCTACTCGAATATGTCGCACAAGCCTGCATCGGCTCTGAAGACCATCCCACTCATCTGGCCTTTCGCAGTATGGGGGTTGGACATGGTCGGTCCTTTGAGAACAGGGCGAAGTGGCTTCACGCATGTACTGATGGCAGTCGACAAATTCACCAAGTGGATTGAGGCTAAACCAATCAAGAGCCTTGACGCCGGTGCTGCTGTTAGCTTCATCAGGGAACTAATATTCAGATATGGAGTCCCGCACAGCATCATTACGGATAATGGGTCGAACTTCGACTCAGAGGAATTCAGAGATTTCTGTAACTCTCAAGGCACGCGAGTCGACTACGCTTCAGTCGCTCATCCGCAGTCGAATGGACAAGCAGAGCGAGCCAATGGCCTGATTCTCAAGGGATTGAAACCCCGACTAATGCGTGATCTCAAGCATGCAGCTGGAGCTTGGGTCGACGAACTTCCCTAGGTGCTTTGGGGACTGCGGACCACACCTAATCGGTCGACCAGAAGAACCCCATTCTTCTTGGTCTACGGAGCTGAAGCAGTCTTGCCGAGTGATCTTCTCCACAATGCTCCTCGAGTTGAAATCTACAACGAAGCAGAAGCTGAACAAGCGCGGCAGGACGCAGTCGACCTTTTAGAGGAAGAAAGGGAGATGGCTCTGATCCGGTCGACCATCTACCAACAAGATTTGCATCGTTTCCACGCCAGAAATGTGAGGGGTCGAGCCTTCCAGGAAGGAGATTTAGTTCTCCGAGTGGATCAGAAGAAACAACACAAGCTTGCTCCTTCTTGGGAAGGACCCTTCATCGTCACCAAAGTTCTCCACAACGGGGCGTACCGTCTTTACAACGTCGAGCATAATATCGACGAGCCCCGAGCTTGGAACGCGGAACTACTCCGCCCATTTTACACTTAAATTTAATCACTCGGATGAGTTGCAATAAAGTACTTCTGTAGTCCATGGACCTCAAAATAATAGTGTCATAGTTCCTCCATAATTTTTGTCACTTTTTATTTTGTCCAATAAAATTTCCCCTCAGTGGGTGACTTAGCCGCGAATCCGTTTCGCCTAAGTTTGTAAAAATCCTCCGAGTGGTGAGTCAGACTCCCACTCGGAGGCTTAGCTGCGAATCCGTTTCGCCTAAGATTAAATAAAATCCTACCAAGTGGTAAGCCAGACTTCCACTCGGAGGCTTAGCTGCAGCCCAGTGCTCGCCTAAGTTGTCAAAAATCCTACCAGGTGAAGAGCAAACCTCTCACTCGGAGGCTTAGCTGCAGTCCAAGTACTCGCCTAAGTTATCAGAAATCCTACCGAGTGAAGAGCAAACCTCTCACTCGGGGGCTTAGCTGCAGCCCAGTGCTCGCCTAAGATATAGAAATCCTACCGAGTGAAGAGCAAACCTCTCACTCGGAGGCTTAGCTGCGAATCCGTTTC
>NC_041391.1:205228868-205243498 GCF_002162155.2 Triticum dicoccoides | reverse complement strand
GTAAGCGCCCCGCTTTGAACCTGCAAAAGGCATTTCGAGCCAAAAGCAATCATATTCAAACACCAAATTCAAGTTCGGATCGATACCTAAAGGAACCGAAAGTGCTCAGGCGCTAAGCCCGTTAAGGTTTATCGGTTACAACTCCACTCGGCATACCGAGGCAAATTTAAAGCGTCGAGTTTAGAAGAAGTTTTTTACCCCTCCTGTGGAGGGCTGGAAGGTGCAACAAACTCATCAAGATCAATTCCATCTGCGATCCGAGTGGCAGCCGCAAGGAAAGTTTCCATAAAGGACCTGAAGTCGTGTTTCTTGGTGTTGGCCACCCGGAGGGCCGCCAGCTTGTCTTCTCGCGCATCTTTGCAGTGGACTCGGGCCAGACACAGAGCAACATCTGCACCGCACCGAGCCGAGGACTTTTTCCACTCCTGCACTCGACCAGGGATCGTGTTCAAGCGAGCCATCAGCGACTCGAGGTTGTTCTGAAGTGTCTCCCCGGGCCAGAGCGTCGAGTCGATGCGAGATGTGGCGACCTTCAGCCTTGCAAGATAGTCCACGACAGCTGCAACACGGGACTCCAGTCAGAAAACATTCATGGCAACTTCGTCATCCATCGGAGAATTGACGGGGTCAAGGTTTGGTTCCAGCCGGCTAGTTTCTTCTTCAAAGTTTTGACAAAATTCTGCAAGGACGATCACCGAGTCAAGGCGATGGTCGAATGGAAAAACCACGGTTGGAAATGATCGCCGAGCATAGAGATTTACCTTCAAGCATAAGAAACAGCTTCTTAGCAAGACCATTCAGGAAGACCTCCAAATCTTTTTTCTTCCCAAGAGCAGCTTTCAGATTGGCATTTTCTTGCTCAAGCTTGGCGACTGAAGCTAACTTCTCGTCAACAAGCTTGATCTTCTCAGCTAGTTCAAGGTCCTTCTTCCGTTGGGCCTCCCTCACCTTACCTCCAAGTTACAGCAAGATCAGATTTTGAAACAAATAAAGGGAAAAAGCAGTCGTCAAGGTCTCACCAAACATACCTTCGGTCTCCTCCTTTGCCTTCGTCAGATTCTCCTGAACCAGCTTCAAATTCAGCTCGAGCTGAATGTGCTTGTTTTCCAGCTCAGAGTAGCGAGCCACAAGATCACAGGAGTTCTGCGAAGAACCAATCGACTAAAATGTCAAATATAATTCACTTCCGAGTGAAAAAGGAAAAATCACGCGTTTCTAAGACTACAGCCGAATACGAGCATTCGACCGTAGTCTCGGGGACTACACCCAGTGGGTGCACTCAGCGTGCCCCCACTAATCGACCAGTCGAAGACAGAGTCGACCAGTCGACCGGTTTGTGAAATCCAGTCGCCTTAGTCGGATGACGGAAAGACTGAAATTATAAAACCTAAGGCCGACTGCCCGCAGTCGACCTTAGCCTTGGGGACTACACCCAGTGGGTGCACTCAGCGTGCCCCCACTAATCCTATTTGAAGACAGAGTCGACCAGTCGACCTCAAAAAAAAAAGATATCTTCTTTAAGACTGTAATCGACTCTCAGCAGTCGACCACAGTCTCGGGGACTACACCGAGTGGGTGCACTCAGCGTGCCCCCACTAATCCTATTTGAAGACAGAGTCGACCAGTCGACCGGTTTGCGAAATCCATTCGACATAGTCGAATGACGGAAAGACTGAAATTATAAAGCCTAAGGCCGACTGCCCGCAGTCAACCTTAGCCTTGGGGACTACACCCAGCGGGTGCACTCAGCGTGCCCCCGCTAACATGGAGTTTAACTCGACACACCCAGTGGGTGACTACTATAAATTCTGGAAAAGAAAAGTTTCTGATAGCATATCCTAACAGAACAAATGGTGGTCGACTGACCTGAACATTGCGTTGGAGGGCGGAACTGGCGTCGTAAGCTGCCTGGCTCGCATCCCGGATGGTCTTCAACTGCTCCATCATGATCCCTTCCTGGCGTATTGCCTCCTTCGCTGCACCAGCTTGGTCCTCTGGGACGTGGTGCGTCGTGAAGAGGGAGGGCTGCGGAGCACTCGTCAGTGGATCTGCGAAGGACACGGTGTGTCGAGTGGTGTTCCCCTCCTCCGCGACCAGAGCCTCAGGCACCGTCACATCCTGGGTCACCTTGCTGGCAGACGCTTTCCTACTCCTTCTGTACTTCAGCGGTTCCTCATCTTCATCATCATCAGGGAGAGTGATTACAACATTGGATGGAGCTACAGAAAAGAATCAGGATTAGATCATGAGTCAGTCGACTAAAGACAGTGTTAAGAATATAGTACCAGGTTTTGAGGTTGCTGCGTCCTCCATCTCATGATCGTCAGCCCGGGCCGAGGTCTCAGAAGTAGCAGCACTGCAACTCCAAAGAGTCAGTCGACTAACTCCAGCGCCAACCAGAGATAAAGTTCACACAAAACAAGAAGACTTAAGCAACATGATTACCCTGATATGGTGGGGATGGACACCTTCATCTTCGGCAGGTGCTTGGTCGGCTTCGACGGGGCCGCCCTGGGCTGCTTCGGCGCCTTTTCAGTCGGCGTCGGAGAGGTGGTCCGAGGGCGCTTGGTCGACTGTGTAACAGTCGTGACCCCCTCGCCGCGTTCAGTCGCAGGGTCATGGACAAGTTTCGACCGCCTTTCCGAGCGCGGTGGTGCGACCTCCTCCTCCTCCTCCTCTTCCCCGTCCTCATCGTCATCATCATCATCGTCATCATCATCATCGTCATCGTCATCATCATCGGCCTCGGCGGCGTCCGAGTCCCACTCCTCCTCCTGGCTCTCGCCCCCGCTCGCTTCTCCCTCCTCAGTCGGAGCCTGCGCTCCGTTGGGCATCGAGTACAGTTCAGTGAGGGTCTGAGGGACAACAAGACAAAGATCAGTCGACCGATCGGCAGAGAAAGCAGAAATAAATATGACGAGAATACAACGGGAAGTGGGGCAGAGATGCCTTGTTTGGGTCACTGTGGCAGTCGAGTGGAGGAATCCTTATGGCCCCGCGAGGGTTGTCCTTGTTCCCAGTAACAGCGGCCATCCACCTCTCCAGAGTGGCATCGTCGACTACTTCTGGATTGACCCGAGTCACATCCTCAGTCCCACAGTACAACCACATGCAATGGCTCCGGAACTGAAGAGGCTGGATTCGGTGCCTAAGGAAAACTTCCAGGAGATCCATGCCCGTCACTCCCTCCCGAACCAACTGAACTACGCGCTCCATCAGCATCTTCACGTCAGCTTTCTCCTCCGGAATCAGCTTCAGAGAGGAGGGCTTGTTCACTCGGTCCATGGTAAATGGAGGGAGTCCACTCGACTGCCCCAGTGTCGACTCATCCTGGCAGTAGAACCAGGTCGACTGCCAGCCTCTGACTGACTCGGGAAATGTCATGGCTGGGAAGGTGCTCTTGTTTCTCACCTGGATCCCCAGACCTCCACACACTTGGACCACTCGGGTTCTTTCGTCGCCTGGACTCGCCTTCTTCACAGTTTGAGAGCGACATGTGAATATGTGCTTGAACAAGCCCCAGTGCGGTCGACAGCCCAGAAAACTCTCGCACATGGACAGAAACGTGGCAAGATAGGCGATAGAATTCGGGGTGAAGTGGTGGAGTTGCGCTCCAAAAAAGTTCAAGAAACCACGGAAGAAAATGCTCGGCGGCAAAGAGAATCCGCGGTCGACATGGGTAGCCAGAAGCACGCACTCACCCTCTTCCGGCTGGGGCTGCCACTCTTTCCCCGGAAGCCTCGCAGCTCCATGGGGGATCAGGCCCTCGTTGGCCATGTCGAGGAGATCCTTCTCCGTGATGGTTGACTGGATCCAATCTCCCTGGACCCAGCCTTTCGGCAGGCGGGATCTGGACGAAGACCCACCGCGGCTGGTGGATCTCCCCTTCGCCTTCTCCGTCGCCGACGCCTTCTTCGCGCGCTCCAGCGCCGCCGTCTTCTCCTTGACCATGGCTTCCGGCGGGGCGCGTGAGGAGGAGTGGTGCGGAGGCGAGAGCGAGCGCGTTGGGCGGAGACGAAGGAGGCAGAGAGAGAATGCTGAGGCACTGTTCAAAAACCCTCACCGGGCGCATTTATAAGATCCCTTCCGAGTGGATGACAGGTGGGCCCGGCAGATCTAATCATATCCTGGAACTGTTACGCGGGCGGGATACGTGGCGAAGAAAGCGACGCGGAGATCGAGGCGTCTATGTCCCGTCCCATCTGAACACCGCGGTCCGCTCCGCTTCGCGCGTTTCCCCAAATTTCGCATCCCGCGGAATCCGCGAATGGCAGACCGGCCAGTCAGGCGCGGGATTTCCTGCGATCCGTCGCTCGGAAATCGACGAAGCCCGAAAGATCACTCGACGAAAGAAAAGAATGGATCGAGTCGACTGAAGACAAGTTGCTGACTATCAACGAAGAGATTCTCTGGTTCAGAATAACGCACGACCAGTGTGCAAAGGTTAATCGGAAACAGCATCAACTCCTCCATCACTCAAAGCCTCAATCCATTCGGGGGCTAATGATGGGGTCATGTACCTAGGGTAGGGTCACAGACCTGATCTAAGTACCCTGCCCAAGGACACCCTTAGAAGAGGTCACCTTCTAGTCGACCAACGAGGGACTCACTCGACTGACTTGAAGGACTCGACCACGAAGACTCACTCGACTACCAGGAGGTCAAAAGGCACTCTGCACTGCAACGGCCTGTAGTTAAGTAGACTTTATGATAGTTAAGACACTTTATGTGGGACGTTACCAGTAACGCCCCGGACTAAATACACCTTAAACCCTTCATTACGTGGGCTGGCTGGGGTCCTGGCGCACTCTATATAAGCCACCCCCCTCCACAGGCAGAAGGGTTCGGCATCCTGTAATTCATATACACATAATCCACTCGACCGCCTCCGGGCTCCGAGACGTAGGGCTTTTACTTCCTCCGAGAAGGGCCTGAACTCGTACATCTCTTGTGTTTACAACCTCTCCATAGCTAGGACCTTGCCTCTCCATACCTACCCCCCACTCTACTGTCAGACTTAGAACCACGACAGAGTGCACCCAAGATATCTAGCTTGGACTAGCTAGAGTATGATACATAGTGTGCGAGAGAGACCTATAGATGGTGTATATATGCATGCGAACTAGAAAGACCCCCGCCCCCACACACAAAGAGAGAGAGAGATGGCGAGAAAGGGAGAGGGACTATCGGTGTCAAAACCAGTGGATCTCGGGTAGGGGGTCCCGAACTGTGCGTCTAGGCGGATGGTAACAGGAGACAAGGGACACAATGTTTTACCCAGGTTCGGGCCCTCTTGATGGAGGTAAAACCCTACGTCCTGCTTGATTGATATTGATGATGTGGGTATTACAAGAGTAGATCTACCATGAGATCAAGGAGGCTAAACCCTAGAAGCTAGCCTATGGTATGATTGTTGTTATTGTTGTTGTGTCCTAACGACTAAAACCATCCGGTTTATATAGACACCGGAGAGGGCTAGGATTACACAGAGTCGGTTACAATGGCAGGAGATCTACATATCGTATCGCCAAGCTTGCCTTCCACGCCAAGGAAAGTCCCATCCGGACACGGGACGAAGTCTTCAATCTTGTATCTTCATAGTCTTGGAGTCCGGCCGATGATGATAGTTCGGCTATCCGGACACCCCCTAGTCCAGGACTCCCTCAGTAGCCCCTGAACCAGGCTTCAATGACGTCGAGTCCGGCGCGCATATTGTCTTCGGCATTGCAAGGAGGGTTCCTCCTCCGAATAATTTGTAGAAGATTGTGAACACCAGGATAGTGTCCGGCTCTGCAAAATAAATTCCACATTCCACCGTAGAGAGAATAATATTTACACAAGTTCAATCTGCTGGTGTATTTCGTGGCGTGACGTCACACCACAACCAAGCCTTTACTTGAATCGTTTTTATTATACCGCCTCAGCGCGTTTAGCGAAGCGGTTTCCTTGGCACGTCTTGTTGAAGCAGAGATCATGTTCCCCTTATTCCAGGATTCTCATCAATACGGGCATGGGTAACCCAACCGCGCCCGTTGCCACGCCCCCTCCATCGAAGGCGAGTTCTAAACGGTCACGGAGACGGCTCTTGGTATTCTACCCCTTTATAATGAGACCAAGGCCCGTTCCTTTTCTTAAATCCTCAATTGAATCCGTCCCTCGCCCCGAGTTCCAACACCCAGGGCTCCAGATTCGGGCACTTCGGACCTTCGACAATGTCCGGCTCCGACCTTCAGGGCCGGTGGATGCCCTCCTCTGTCACGGAAGAGGACGTGCTAAAGCTTAGGGACGCCAGGTACTTAACCTATGAGATTTCACATAGGTTGCCTGCCCAAGGGCAAGTCATTCCTACCCCAGAGCCTGGCGAGAGCGTCGTGTTCGTGCCTCACCTCCGTCGGGGTTTAGGCTTCCCGATGGATCCCTTCGTGAGGGGGCTCCTATTTTACTATGGGCTGGAATTCCACGACCTGGCTCCGGAGTCTATCCTCCATATCTCGTCATTTATTGTCGTCTGCGAAGCCTTCCTCCGCACTACCCTCACTTTGGTTTGTGGCTCAAAACCTTCAATGTGGAGCCGAAGATGATTGAGGGGCGTCAGGCAGAGTGCGGCGGGGCGGTTATAAGCAAGAGGGCCAATGCTCCATGGCCCGAGGGCTCTTTTCAGGAGGAGCTCGGTTTGTGGCAATAGGAGTGGTTCTATATCACCGCTCCCAGGGGCAGCAGGCAGAGGCCGCCGCCCGCTTTTCGCCCGGGCCCTCCACCACGGCTGACCTCATGGGTCAACAAAGGGTTCGACTGGGGGCCGTCCAAGGACGTACCCCTATTGCAGGGCCGGATTCGAGATCTCCAAGAGAGGAAGATCAATCTGGTCGTAGTGACGCAGGTTATGCTGATTCGGCGTCTTCTGCCCTGCAAACGTCGCCCCCTCCGCCTGTGGGAATTCAATCCGGAGGGACCACGAGCTCTCCAACACTTTATGGGTACAAAACCCGTGGAGATGTACAAACTGTTCTTTGGATCAGAAGAAGTGTGTCTAGACTTGACCGAGGACGCTGGCCTAAGCTGCAATCGCCCGGATACTCAAGTAAGTAGCCCTGTGACCGGACATATCATCCATTTATTAATCATGGATTTGCCTTTTAACCAGCTATCCCTTGAACAGGAGTGGATAGCACAAGCAAAACTGATACGGTGTCCGGCCCCCCTCCCTGAGACCACGCCGGATCCCGTGTTAATCAAAATGTTGGAGGTTGCGCCTTCGGAGGAAGGCGAAGGGGGGAACAGGGAAACTACCACTCTGTTAAGGAGGCTCTCAGTAAGGGGGGAATCAAGAATCCCTCCCTCCAGGGGGAGAAGAAGACCGCTTCCGAAAACCCGGAGGCCAAAGCCTCGAAGCGGGGAAAGAAATCTGCATCGGAAGGTCCTGTGCCGGGAGGAGTCCCGGCCGTACAGTCTCCCCAAAGGAATCAGCCCTCTAGCAGCTGTAAGTAGAAAAAAGGGAAGTTTTATAATAAAGGACATCCCTATTTTATTTCTAAGGATAACCGAAGTTTTTACCTTGTAGTACGGATCTCAGCCCTTCCTAGCAGAGCTCATCCTCGGGGACCTTCGTCTGGAGATGATGGAGAGCGAAACGCCTCCATTTTCCGTCCCATCAGGCGGGGCGGACGACCCTTAGGTGTCGTCACGGAGGGTCTCCCCGAGTCCGGCGGGGCCTGGGAGTTCGGCACCCACTGGAGTGCGGCCGGTGGAGCCGCAGGGTTTCCTCGAGAGGGCGTCTCTCTCGGAAGATCACCGTGCATTAATGAGTGCGGTGATTGAAAGGATCTCATCCGCCGAAAGCGGGTTACATGAGGCCGTCGGAAGTTTACTGACGGGGTTTGAGGTACGCAAGAAAAATGACATACCTTTTGACAGTTTTGCACATAGGGTGCGCCCTGTATAGATAGTAGCCCCTGAGACTCGGTATGTTGTCGAAAGCGACAGCGTGCTGAGGATCATAATCTCAGTTATGAAATGTCGCCTTTCCTATGCAGGTGGCGGAGCGTTTGGTGGCCAGCCGGACTGATAGAGTTGCCGAACTGAAGCGGCAACTCGACGTTGCGGATGCGGACATCATGCTGGTCAATAAACGCTTGACGAGTCACAAGGTAACTGGTGTTTCCGCGGTCACCTGGTAAGGGAGATGACGCCCACTCCTTACAACATGTATGCTTGATGCAGATGGTGTCGCTGCTGTGGAAGACCTTCGGGCGGAGCTTGCTCGAGCCAAGGACCAAGCCAGAAAAAGTGATGCGGCTGCCTTGAAGGCAGCGGAGGAGCTAAAAGCCGAGAAGGCTGCTCACTGCCGAAGCAGGGAGGAAATGGCCGTAATGGTCGTGAAATTAAAAGATGCTACCGACCGCTATGAGGTTCTTGAAAGAGAACGCCAAGCGGAGCAAGAGGGCCTGAAGAAGGCCATCGCCGAAGCCAAGGATGCTCGTTCTGCAATGCGGGCTATAAAGGAGGAACTGCGTCAGGCCGGAGACATTGTGGCTGGAAAGCCCTTCCTGTTGTGTAAGAAATTCACGGATCCGAAGTATGCTCAGTTGGTCCAGTTGTGGAGTGCGGAGGATCCTTATCTGGATTTGGCGGTGAGTGCGGCGGACGCAGTTCGGCACTTCCGAAGTCAGAAGGATCATGAAATGGAAGAGCTGTTTTCGTCTCAATTCCATAGTCCAGAGCGTCCACTGCCGTTGACCGATCAGTTAGCTGAGTGGGCTGAGCTGAATAGATTGTCCGGACTAGCCATGACGGATGTGGTGGCTCATCTATGGCCGGAAAGGCTCAAGCCGAAGAGTTATTTTGGTTTATTGCAGCAATTCCTTGGGGCGGTGCCGCATATCAAGGCGGTGAAGCAGTCAGCCTGCATAGAGGGTGCACGGATGGCTCTTGCCCGTGTTAAGACATACTGGGCGGAGATGAATGCCACCGATGTTGCGTCCCGGGGTTCGGACGAGAGCCGATTACCCACCGAGCACTATTTTGAGGAAGTCCTGCAGGGCGCTCGTTTAATAGAGTCGCAGTGCTCGAAAAATGTCATGTTCAAATGACGTGTATGATTTGTGAGATCATATTTATAATATAACTACTTTTTATACTTGTGCGTTCAAGTATTGAAATATCTCCTGTGCGGCCGTTAATCTATATGTATTTATAACCTGAAAGATGGCAGTCTTTGGCTTCAGCCCCCACGCACATAGTGCGGGGGTGTTTGCAAAAAAGCGCATTTTCACACTTAATCCAACGTCTTGGTCCTTTGAAGGAGGTGATAGCATAGCAAACTAGGCAACCGGACTATAATGCTTTATCACTTTCACTTAGCCATAGGAGCTCGATAGTGGGCCTACGATATAGCCCCTAGAGGCACCGCGCTCTCCGAACTCGGGGCGCGTGTGTGCCTGACCGGGAAGCGGTCCTTCGTCAAAGCGGAGGAATTCTAAACATTCCAATAGTCGATCGAGTGGTTGACCAGTCTCTCGCTGTATCATGATAGTCAGTTTTCGGCTTTCTCTACTGAGGTGCTCGCCCGACCGAACCGGGGCACAATCGCAGTAGTTCTCCTGGTGCCGCGTTAGCCGATGGAGCGGAACGTAAGGCAGCAAAACACAGGAGCCGGGCAAACCCAACATTTGACCAAAGACATGATTCGGAGATGATGCATATAAGGCCTAACTCAAGACGCCGAACACTCCCTAAGGTATTCGGACTTTATGATAACGGGCAGAACAGTGCCCTAAGCCCCTAATGTCCAGGCACAGGCGAAAACTTCTAACGTGGCCGATGCCAAAACGCCAGCCTCCTCCTCGGTTATGGTAGGAAACCGGGGGATGAGTATCAACAAGAGACAGTAAGAAAGGTTTACGCAGGGTCTTAATCTGAAAAGAATCCTTGTAACGGGTCCCTGCTGCACGTCTGCGCCTGTGTCTCTGTTGTGCTGTATCCTGGACGGGTGTAGCACGTGATTCATCTATAAAAGAGAAGAACTTAGTTTGGAAAAAATATCGTGCGAAAGATGTATTTAAAACAGAGTATGATTTGGAAAGATTGAGCCTTATTGGCTCTCATTGTTTATACGTGCAGCCCCTTGTAAAGAGGTATGCGGCTGGGAAGCCCCTTGTTTATTTATGTCGGACTCGCCTAACCGTGTTCGAGGTCTAAATGACCTGTTTTTAGGGGCTTTGATCAGCAAGGTTGGATTAATCTGCGGTTGTCAAGGCAGTCTCATGTTTTCCGTGGTCGAGGAACACTCGGAGTTTCCCTTTAATGGGATTATGCCGCGTGGACCGAGCATTTTGAGTGTAAGAGACACGTAATGCGGTATTGCGTTAAAGCGGGTGAAAGCTTCGCGTCCCAGTAGTGCTTGATGGCCATTTTTGAATGGGGCGATATGGAAGATTAGCTTTTCGCGACGGAAGTTGTCGGGTGAACCAAACACAACTTTTAGTAGTACAGAGCCTGTACACTTGGCATAAGGGCCTAGCGTCACTCCTTTAAAGGAAGTGTTGCTATGGCGAATTTTGGTAGGGTCTATCCCCATTCTGCAGATGGTGTCCTGGTATAGCAGGTTTATATCGCTTCCGCACAATTTATCACATGACGTGAGTTCACTGTTTTGACCTCTAGTGGGAAAGTCTTCTGTGCTCCGGTCTGCTGCTTGTGGGATTCGTCATCGTCTTCGCTTGGTGTGTCGAGCCCCTTGTGTTCGGCGTTAAGTTGGCCGGACTGCTTGAAGACCCAACAATCTCTGTGGGTATGGTTTGCAGGCTTCCCGGGGGTACTGTGGATTTGACATATCCTATACAAGATTTTGTTTAGGTTGGATAGCTCGTCACTGTTGTCCTTAAGGGGCATTGTTTTGTTATTCGGCCGAGAGCTTTTGAATCCGGTGTTGACCGCCGTGCTACTTGGGCCGCTTTCCTTATTCCTGCGCTGATCTTTTCTGCATCGTGATTTCCCATTTCCATCCCTGACCTCGGATGTACTCGGGTCGCTGGTGCTGCATCTTGCTAGCCAGCTATCTTCCCCCGCGCAAAAGCGGGTCATGAGGCTTGTTAGTGCAGCCATTGTTCTTGGTTTTTCCTGGCCGAGGTGTCTGGCGATCCATTCGTCTCGGACGTTATGTTTAAAGGCTGCTAAGGCTTCGGCGTCCGGACAGTCAACTATTTGGTTCTTTTTGGTGAGGAACCTGTTCCAGAATTTGCGTGCTGACTCCCCGGGCTGTTGAGTTATGTGACTTAAATCGTCTGCGTCCGAAGGGCGGACATAAGTTCCCTGAAAATTTGCTCGAAACGCATCCTCAAGCTCTTCCCAACTTCCAATGGTATTTTCTGGGAGGCTTTTGAGCCAAGGCCGAGCTGGTCCTTTGAGCTTGAGGGGTAGGTATTTTATGGCGTGGAGATCGTCTCCTCTAGCCATATGTATGTGTAGGATATAATCCTCAATCCAGACTCCGGGGTCTGTTGTTCCGTCATATGCCTCTATGTTTACGGGCTTGAATCCTGCTGGAAATTCATGATCCAATACCTCGTCGGTGAAGCATAGTGGGTGTGCGGCGCCCCTGTATTTAGGTGTGCCGTTATCTTCGAACACTCGGCGGGTTGTGTTGCTTCCTGGAGCCTTCTTTTTTGGCCCATAGATGGACCTGACTGGGCCATCCTTTTTGCTAGGATCCTTATTTGGAAAGTGTGCCGGATTATGTGCAGCGCCGCTTGCTGCTCTTAGCCTGTTATCTGGTCGTCTATCCGGCCAGGCGGCCTCTTTCTTTTTTGACTGTGGGGGCTCTACGGCCTCCTCGTGAAATTCGGGCAACAGTTTGCGCTTCGGGTAGCTCTTTGTGTGGTGACTATCGCCGTATTTATCTGCGGTCTTGAGTACTTTGCTCCATCTCATTCTGAGTACGTCTTCCGCCGTTTTGAGCTTCCGCTTTTGCTTCTTCAAACTCCTTGCAGTGGCGACGATCCTTCTGTGAAGGTTCTTATGCTCCGGTGATGTGTCCGGCGTGAGATCGTCTGGACTATTGTTTTCACCGGGAATGGGTTGCTTGTCCACTGGTTCGCCCTGCTCTACGGCTGGGTCCATATGGGTGCCGTTGTTATCGAGGCGGGACTTCAGGCGGCGCTTGCGTCGTCGTTTTTGCTGTTTTTCGGGGGAATTATCCTTCACCGCGTCCCGTTGTTCCTCGTTATCGCTTCCTTTTGGTGTATCGACCATGTGTACGTCGTGAGTTGAGGTGGCTTTCCAGTGCCCAGTAGACGCTGGTTCTTGGTCGTCTCCGGCATCGTCGTCCATACCGTCGATCTCTTCGGATTCGAAGTCTAGCGTGTCGGTTAAATCGTCGACAGTGGCTACTAAGTGGGTGGTGGGTGGGCCTTGAATTTCGTCGTCTGCATCCCACCGTCCTGACCATAGTCCGGCCAGGGCTCTTTTGATAACGAGAGATGTTTTAGCAAACTCAGGACGTCGCCAAAAGGTGAGTGTTGAAAGATGTCCGCAGCGGTGAACTCCATGATCGACGCCCAATCGGATTCGATTGGAGGGGGCGCGGGAGGTTCGGAGTCCGGCAAGGAGTCCGACACCTTGGAGTCACGAGCTTCAAAAGGGACAAAGTCAGTATTCGGCTCTATCGCCGTAGAGGTTGCAGCCCCCGAGGCGGTGCCTAACCACCCGTCCTCGATCTGCACCGCCAGCTCCGAATCGAGGGTCGGAGCGGACTCGTGTGCGGCCTCTAGGGCACTGTCCGGCAACAGAGCTAAATCATGCCCATCGTGATAGTGCGGCGCGCTCGGCTGTGGCTCGAATCCATTGAAGATCAAGTCTCCGCGGATGTCAGCCGTGAAGTTAAGACTTCCAAATCTGACCTGACGGCCAGGGGCGTAGCTTTCGATCTGTTCCAGATGGCCAAACAAATTGGCCCGCAGTGCAAAGCCGCCGAATACAAAGATCTGTCCGAGGAGAAAAGTCTCACCCTGGACCGCGTCGTTGTTGATGATCGAAGGAGCCATCGAGCCTATCGGTGATGACACAGAGGAACTCTCAATGAAAGCACCAATGTCGGTGTCAAAACCGGCGGATCTCGGGTAGGGGCTCCCGAACCGTGCGTCTAGGTGGATGGTAACAGGAGACAAGGGACACGATGTTTTACCCAGGTTCGGGCCCTCTTGATGGAGGTAAAACCCTACGTCCTGCTTGATTGATATTGATGATGTGGGTATTACAAGAGTAGGTCTACCACGAGATCAAGGAGGCTAAACCCTAGAAGCTAGCCTATGGTATGATTGTTGTTATTGTTGTTGTGTCCTACGGACTAAAACCATCCGGTCTATATAGACACCAGAGAGGGCTAGGGTTACACAGAATCGGTTACAATGGCAGGAGATCTACATATCGTATCGCCAAGCTTGCCTTCCACGCCAAGGAAAGTCCCATCCGGACACGGGATGAAGTCTTCAATCTTGTATCTTCATAGTCTTGGAGTCCGACCGATGATGATAGTTCGGCTATTCGGACACCCCCTAGTCCAGGACTCCCTCAGGGACCAACAAGGTTTTTGTGTCGGATGAATGTGACAGAATTGAAGATTGTCGGAGAGAGATAGAGAGATAGAGAGGGAGAGAGATAGAGAGAAAATAGGAGTCCGGGAGAGGGGGAGGTCGCGTTTTATGCATCAAAGACTGATATAAACCATGTTTCGATATAAACTTGCATTCAAATATTTAAATTGGAGAACATGTTGTCTGCAATCCACACATGAACGGATATATGCGTATATCAAACAAGTTCATTAATTTGACTTTCAACATGTTCATGGAGTACTATAATACTGTACAACATGCTACTCGATTGAGGTGTTCAATTTTGGATTTAGTTTACTATTTTGATCTAGTGAACGACGTATTTCATTGAATCGAGATATTTCATTTTGGGTTTGATTCACGTTTTTGAGTGGGTCAACTATTTGTCATATAGTAAATCGCTAGCAACGAGCATGTAAAAACACATTACTCCCGAGCATCATCTCTCCATCTAAAAAAGAAGTGGCAAGCTAATATTTCAAAATTTGATTCGAATCGACTTGGTAAGGTAGACATGGATGCTCGTTCTACCAAAATTTGAACGAACTGTTAAACATCCTCTACTCGGTGGAATTCGCCCGAGCAAATAAATGGGAGACGCGAAATTACCGTCCTATGTGGGACACGCATCAATTGGCCCGTTGTACATCGAGGGTAGGTTCGTAACTTCATCCAAGCGCGCCTTCTCCTCAGCCGAAATGACATGTGCCGAATAATTCATAAACCATGGTCGGCAAAACACGCTCTCCTCGCCCGAAATAGCTCGCGCCCACTATTTCAAAACACGCTCTCCTCGCCCGAAATCGCTCGCGCCCACTATAGTTCAAAACACGCCCTCCTCGCCCGAAATCGCTCCCACACACTATTTGGGGAGAAGCAAAGTTACTCTACTATCCCCGACCCTCAGTACATAGACCCAAGCCGAGAAGCCTAAAGGCAGGGGTAGAACTGTTACTCCCCCTCACATTTCAGACAAATGCGTCCGTAAGACATGGTTCCACTCCCCTCCCAATCCCCCCC